>NC_063335.1:117221372-117226666 GCF_021869965.1 Rhincodon typus
CTGACCCTCCGACAGTGCGGCGCTCCCTCAGCACTGACCCTCCGACAATGCGGCGCTCCCTCAGCACTGACCCTCCGACAGTGCTGCACTCCCTCAGCACTCAACCTCTGACAGTACGGCGCTCCCTCAGCACTGACCCTCTGACAGGGCGGCGCTCCATGTTACAGACCCTCCAATATTGCCCGCTCTCTCGGCACTGACCCTCCAATGGAATTAAACGCTAGAATAATGGTGACAATGTAACTACTGTTAATTATCACAAAAACCCATCTGGTTCACTAACGTCCTTTAGGGAAGAAATTTGCCAACCTTACCTGGTCTGGCCTACACGTGACTCCAGACCCACAGCTGACTGCCCTCTGGGCAATAAATGCTGGGCTGGCCAGTCTTTGATCAAGCAAGTTACTCACCTTAAAATGAGCCTTTACAGTCTCAACAACAACACATTGTGCCTTCAACCTTGTAAAACTCGCAATAGAAAGAATAGAGGAGCTGGATGTTGCTGAAATGGAGAAATACTGCAGAATGTTCTGGAACAAAGGGATTTGGGAATTCCCCTGCATAAAATCACGAGCTAGTATCCAGGTTCAGCAGGTAAAAGGGAACACAAATGGAATGGAATATAAAAGTAGGGAATTTGTGCTAGAACTATACAAGGCACTGGTCAGACCACAACTACAATACTGAATATTTTTGCGTCCTTTGTCTAACGAAAGATATACTGACATTGGAGGCAGTTCAGAGAAGGTTCAGTCAGCTGATCCCAGGTATTGAGGGATTGTCTTATGAGGAGAGGTTGAGGAAGTTGGGCCTGTACTCATTGGAGTTTAGAAGAATGAGAGGAGACCCTATTGAAATCTACAGAATTCTTAGGGAACTTGACAGGATAGATGTGGAAAGGTTGTTTGCCCTGTGGGAATGTCTAGGGCCAGATGGAATAAGCTCAAAATAAGGCACCACACATTTAAGACAGAGATGAGGAGAAACTTCTTGTCTCAGAGGGGAGTGAATCTGTGGAATTCTTTACCGCAGAGGGACTGTCGAGGCTGGGTCATTAAGTATATTCAAGGCTGAGACAGACAGATTTTTAATTAGTGAGGGGTATCGAGGATTATGGGGAAAAGGTAGGAAAGTGGAGTTGGGGATTATCAGATCAGTTATGAATGGTAAATGGAAAAGCCCTGGGGAGAATTGATACACAGAGAGATCTGGGTGTTCAGGTCCGTTGTACTCTGAAGGTGGCAACGCAGGTCGATAGAATGGTCAAGAAGGCATACGGCATGCTTTCATTCATCGGACGGGGTATTGAGTACAAGAGTTGGCAGGTCATGTTCCAGTTGTATAGGACTTTGGTTCGACCACATTTGGAATACTGCGTACAGTTCTGGTCACCACATTACCAAAAGGATGTGGATGCTTTGGAGAGGGTGCAGAGGAGGTTCACCAGGATGTTGCCTGGTAAGGAGGGCACTAGCTATGAAGAAAGGTTGAGTAGATTAGGATTATTTACATTAGAAAGACGGAGGTTGAGGGGGGACCTGATTGAGGTCTACAAAATCATGAGAGGTACAGACAGGATGGATAGCAAGAAGCTTTTTCCCCCAGAGTGGGGGACTCAATTACTAGGGGTCACGATTTCAAGGTGAGAGGGGAAAAGTTTAAGGGAGATAAGTTCTTTACACAGAGAGTGGTGGGTGCCTGAAACGCATTGCCAGCGGAGTTGGTAGAGGCGGGCACGATAGCGTCATTTAAGATGTATCTAGACAGATACATGAATGGGCAGGGAGCAGAGGGATACAGATCCTTGGAAAATAGGCGACAGGTTTAGATAGAGGATCTGGATCGGCACAGGCTTGGAGGGCCGAAGGGCCTGTTCCTGTGCTGTAATTTTCTTTGTTCTTTGTTCTTTGTTCTATCTCATTGAATGGTGGAGAAGTCTGAGTTCTGAGGAAGGGTCACCGGACCCGAAGAGTTAACTCTGATATTTTCTTCACAGATGCTGCCGGACCTGCTGAGCTTATATAGCAACTTCTGTTTTTGTTCCTGATTTACAGTATCTACGGTTCTTTTGGATTTTATTTGTTGGAGAAGTCTTGATGAGCTGAATGGCCCACTTCTGCTCCTATGTCATCTGAAGATTGTCAAACCCAATTTGACATTGAGCCATCAGACAAGACATTAGGGGTCAGTGGCTAAAGGCTTGGTGAAAGGGGTTGGTTTTAAGGTTGGGGGGAAGTGGTCTAGGGAGGAGTCAAGACTGACCTCAGGACCCAGACAACTGAAAGAACTGCCACCGAATGTGGAGTGGGTTATAATGGAGGGTGGGGGAGGAGGGATTTCAAAAGGGACCAGAAATTGAGGACCAGAGAAGCTTTGGAGATTAAGGCTGGATTTCACAAATCAATAGGTTTGAACATAAGACTGAGATCCAGGAGCCTTGGGGGTCAGAAAGCATGAAGTTAAGGGCTACCACAATTATCTAGAAACCTGAGAATGATGCAAGACTGTAAAATTCATATGATTTTTGAAAACGTGTTCTAAATTTAACAAGGAACTGGAAAGCATAAACTATCCAACAGGGAGCTGCAAACAGAATCGTTCTATCTGTCGAACTTCTCAACAATAATTACCAGAAGATACATTTCTCTTTCCTTGAGAATTGCAGCAGGGCTGTAATAAACATGTTTCACAGTGACTGCATTGGCAGCACCATCTGTGGTAAATGTCACAATGTAATGTACTACAGCATTTGATTGTAACAGCATAAAATAACTCAATAACTTGCTAAATCGTGTATGTATGCAGTGATTTACCATCAGAAAATATGAAACATGTAGCATAAAAATATAAACGAGAAGTGCTCCTGAAACAGTGCAGAAAGACAGCAACTATCACAACACGAATCTATCGTCGTGGGAGGCCTCTCTTTCCCCAGAATTGTCACTACCGCCAGCATTGAGACAACTCCAATAATAAAACCACTTTGAGGATAAACCAATCCCAATGGAACTTTTGAACAACTTCATCCTGGTTTAATTCTATAGGTGTAGTGCATACATATCAAGAGTAGGCCATTCAGTCCATTGAAGCTACACTGCTTCTATTCCTTAGTGCCAATTCCCTGCCTTTTTCCTATATCCTCGCCCATCATTTTGATCTAAATAACCATTCAATGTCCCTCTTGAATGTTTCAGTTGAACCAGCCCCCACCACATTTCCAGGCAGTGATAACTCCTTTAAGGCCCATGGGCAATCATTAATGAATCCCCCTGTGGAATTTGGTGAGTATGAGTTCCCTTGGTAGCTGGCAATGGCCTTCTTGCTGGAACTCATCACCTGAGCCCTTTAGAAAGCAAAGCTGCAGGTGCTCGCACTCCCTTTTTAGTTATTTGAGAAATCTTTTGTTGTGTTTTTGGTCGCACTTCAGCACCAGGCTCCTGATCTTTGGGCACCCGGTGTGGAGGGATGTGGGCAGATCAGAGGGACCTCCTCATGGGTCTGCCCCTGGGCCTAGCCAGGCTGGCAGTAAACAGATCCAGGCAGCGGGCTGTGGAAGGAGTTGTCTCTGCCGACTGCTTGACCCTCTTCTACAGTTACTTTTGTACCCGAGTGTCATTGAAGAAGTGGCATGTGGTGTTTACCAATGCTGTCAACACCTTTACAGAGAGGTGGGCACCTTTTGAGGGGGTTGGGGGTGGGGGAGTTCTTTATTTACCCCTCTAGAGCAATTTTGATTTAGCCCCCTGCATTTCCCCGCACCCCCCTCCGCCTCACCATTGATGGTTCGCATTGCCCTTAACGGGCTTTGCTTGTAAATATTTAATTGGCTACATGGGTCTTTACTGCTGGTGGTCAGTAGGTTAAAAAAGCAAACCCATGGTTTTGGATTACAGAACTGTCTGTCCCAGGCTGTGACTAGCTTATGTTAACCACAAATAGTAGCTCTCTTTTGGCATTCAGCAATAAATGGTGTTTCTTTCCATCTGGGCTTCCCGAGTTATGACAGTGGTGACGACAGACAACAAAAGTTTCGGAAAGCCTTGCCTTGCAATGAACCGGGAAAAGAGGGGAATATTGGAAAAGCCGCAGTTTGGGAAACAGGAACCTTGTGACGTGGGTGTGAAAGATTGGCCCCAAAAAGCCATTCTCCTGACTGCTTGTGGGTCCCCAACTTTCAACATCATAAAGAGTTTGACCTACCAGAGCAGTCCCACAGTCCAAATCCTTTGATGAACTGTTGGATGTGATAGCAGACCACTATGACCCCAAACCATGTGTTGCATTACAGTGTTTCAGGCAAATAGACTTCTCTCAAAGGGAGGTGAATCTGTGGGATTCCCTCCCACACAGGGAGCGGTGGATGCTGGGACACTGAGTAAATTAAAAGGAGGAGATAGACAGATTTTTAATTGAAGGGTTATGGAGAGGGGGCAGGAAAGTGGAGTTGACGCTGAGATGAGATTGGCCATGATAGTATTACATGGCAGAGCAGGCTCAAGGGTCTGAATGGCCGACTCCTGCTCTGAGTTCTAAACATAAGGATGTTATAATTCAGTGATACGGACCACATCACACCTACTGGGGGCAGTTTTGATCTCCTTAAGGAAGTATGTAAATCGATTGGAGGCAGTGGAAAGGAGCTGTACTGGATTGATACCTGGACTGAATGGGTTGTCTTATGAGGAAAAGTTGGACAAACTGGATTTGTTTCCATTGGTGTTTACAAGAGTGAGGGGTGAAGCGCATAAGATCCTGAAAAGACAAGGTGGACATGAAAAGGATGTTTCCTCTTGTGGATCAGTTCAGAACTAAGGGCAACTGTTTTAATTCGATTCCCCTCATGGTTAATGGTAGCATTCTGTTAACTTTCCTCATCACTGGCTTACCCACACAACAACCTGTTCCGTCTGCATCTCAGATCTTCACAATTTCTCACCATTGAGGTAATATCCCCCTTTATTTTAATTCTTCCTGTCAAAATGGACAAGTTTACACTTCCCCACGTTATAGTCATTTGCCAGGTCTTTTCCTACACCCCTAACTTATGCCGCTCTGTCATCTCCTCTATCCTCTTCACAACTGACTTTCCGACCTACATTAATGCCATCAGCAACATTAACAACTATACCTTTGGTCCCGTCATATGAGTCATTTATATAAGTTGCAAAAAGTTGTGGTTTCCCACACTGATCAATGTATCACACAGCTCATTACATCTTACCAACAGAAAATGAGCCACATAAGCCTACAAGGTGCAAGGCTGGATGAACACAGCAGGCCAAGCAGCATCATAG
>NC_063335.1:117227066-117273081 GCF_021869965.1 Rhincodon typus
TGCACCTTGTTGTCTCGGATTCTCCAGCATCTGCAGTTCCTACTATCTCACATAAGCCTACTTTCTGTTTTCTGTTAGCTAACCAGTCCTGTAGTCCCTCCGCCATCATACTGACCTTTAACCCACACTCTTGAAATTACTTCAGATCTTAAGAAATTCTAACTACTTTTTGACAACTGGTGTTAATTTAAAATAATATGCAAATGTTGTAAATGTGAAGACAAAATTGATGAATCTGTAGCTGAGAAGTAAGATCTGGTTTATAATCGAGTTTTATTGATTCAAATCTTTCAATTACTTAATTGCATAAGACCAACAATTTGTTGTTTTTTATTCATTCATGGGATGTGGTTATCACTGGCTGGGTCAGCATTTATTGTCCAGTTAAGAATCAGCCACATTGCTATGGGTCTGCATTCATATGTAGGTCAGACTGGGTAAGCATGGCAGTTTCCTTCCCTAGAGGGCATTGGTGAAACAAGCAATGGCCTAGTTGTATTATCACTGGACTGTTAATCTAGAGACCCAGATAACATTCTGGGGACCCAGGTTCAAATCCCACCATGGCAGATGGTGGAATCTGAATTCAATAAATATCTGGAATTAAGAATCTAATGATGACTGTGAATCCCTTGTTGATTGTCGGGGGAAAAACCCATCTGGTTCACTAATGTCCTTTAGGGAAGGAAACTGCCATCCTTACCTGGTCTGGCCTACATGTGACTCCAGACCCACAGCAATGTAGTTGACTCTTAACTCCTTGATGGGCAACAAATGCTGCCTAGCATGCCCTCATCCTGTAAATGAATAAACAGGAAAATAAGAGATGGGTTTTTCCAACAATTGACAATGGCTACATAGCCACCATTGGCTGGCTTGTTGGTGCAGATTTTATTGAATTCAAATTTCACCGTCTGCCATGATGGGATTTGAACCCATGTCGCCAGAACATAAACCTAGGGTTCTGGATTACTAGTCTATGACATTACCATTATGCCACCACCATCCCTAATAAAATCAAAATGAATTTTTTAAAAAATCATTCATAATCATGGAAATGGTGTTGGTGGATTAAAACCTGATAACCTCCTAGAGTTTGGTGTTCTGCATCCCGGAGTAATTAAGGAAGTGACCCTAGAAATAGCGGACGCATTGGTGATCGTTTTCCAGTATTCTGTAGACTCTGGAAGAATTCCAATCGACTGGGGGGGTAGCTAATGTGACCCGACTCTTTAAAAAAAGGAGGGAAAGAGAAAATGGGGAATTATAGCCCAGTTATCCTGATATCGGTGGGGGGCAAAATGCTGGAGTCAAAAATTAAGGATGTAATAACTGAGTATTTGGAAAACAGTGACAGAATGGGTTCTGGTCAGCATGGATTCACTAAATGGAAATGATGCTTGACAAATCTTCTGGAATTTTTTGAGCATGTGACCAGTAGAGTGGGTAATGGTGAATCAGTAGATGCATGACCTTGGCCTTGGTTCCTACCTCCTGCAACTGGATCCTCAGTTTCCTGACCCACAGATCGCAATCAGTGAGAATAGGTAACTGCACCTCCTCCACAATAACACTCAACACTGGAGCCCCCTAAGGATGAGTCCTCAGCCCCCTACTCTGCTCCCTGTACACCTACAACTGTGTTGCCAAATTCCAAACAAACTCCATCTACAAGTTCACTGATGACACCACCGTAGTAGGACAGATATCTAACAATGACGAGTCAAAATACAGAAGGGAGATAGAGGGCTCAGTGACGTGGTGCAATGAGAACAACCTCTCACCCAATGTCGACAAAACTAAAGATCTGATCATTGATTTCAGAAAGAAAGGAGGAGAACACGCCCCCATCTACATCAACAGAGCTGAGGTTGAGAGAGTGAAGAGCATCAAGTTCCTGGGAGTGACGATAACCGACAACCTGTCCTGGACTTCCCACGTAGATGTGAGTCAAGAAGGCACAACAACGCCTCTTCTTCCTCAGGCAGCTCAGGAAATTTGGCATGTCCATAATGTCCCTCACCAACTTCTACAGATGCACCATAGAAATCATACTGTCCGAGTGTATAACAGCCTGGTATGGCAACTGCTCTGCCCTGGACCGTAAGAAACTACAGAAGGGTGTGTGCACAGCCCAGACCATCACAGAAGCCAACCTTCCACCCATGGGCTCCATTTACACAGCTCATCATCAAAGACCCATCCCACCCCAGTAATGATCTCCTACAGCCTCTTCCATCAGGCAGCAGATACAGAAGCACCAGCAGGTTTAGGAACAGCTTCTTTATGACCATTATCAGACTGTTGAATGGACTCTAGCCTCAAATAATGTAACCTGCAATGTAACCTGTATGCCTCTCAGTCTTTTTGATCTGTACATGCTTTGCTTGCTGTGATCTGCCTGCACTGCTGATAAACAAAGCTCTTCACTGTATTTTGGTACACATGACAATAAAACCAAAGAATCAAAATCAAATCTGGACTTTCAAAAGGTTTTTGACAAGGTTCCACACTAGAGATTAGTAAAGAAAATTAAAGCTCATGGTATCGAAGGTAATGTATTGACATGGATAGAGAACTGGTTGGCAGACAGGAAGCAGAGAGTTGGAAAAAACGGGTCCTTTACAGAGTGACAGGCAGTGATGGGTGGGGTACTGTACGGTTCAGTGCTGGGACCCCAGCTGTTCACAATATATATTAACCATTTGGACTAAGCAATTGAATGCAATATCTCCAAATTTGCAGATGACACTAAGCTGGGGGGCAGTGTGTGCTGTGAGGAAGATGCTAACAGGCTGCAGGGTAACTTGGTCAGACTGGCTGAGTGGGGGAATTCTTGGCAAATGCAATATAATGTGGATAACTGTGAGGTTACAAAAACAGGAAGGCAGATTATTATCTGAGTGGTGGCAGTTTAGGAGAAGGTGAGGTGCAACGAGACCTGGGTGTCATGGTGGAACAACCACTGAATGTTGGCATGCAGGTCCAGCAGGCAGTGAGGAAAATTAATGGCATGCTCTCCTTCACAGCGAGAGGATTTGAGTATCGGAGTAAGGATGTCTTGCTGCTGTTATACAGGGCCTTGGTGAGGCCACACCTTGGGTATTGTATACAGTTTTGGTCTTCTAGTCTGAGGAAGGACATTCTCGCTATTGAGGGAGTCCAGCGGAGGTTCACCAGACTGATTCCTGGGATGGCAGGACTGACATATGAGGAAAGACTGGATCGACTAGGTTTGTACTCGCTGGAATTTAGAAGAGTGAGGGAGGGGATCCGATAGAACTATATAAAATCCTGATGGGACTGGACAGGCTAGATGCGGGAAGAATGTTCCCGACGTTGGGGAAGTCCAGAACTAGGGGTCACAGCCTAAGAATAAGGGTTGAGCCATTCAGGGCTGAGATGTGGAAGAATTTCTTCACTGAGAGAGTTGTGAAGCTGTGGAATTCTCTCCCACAGGAAGCTGTTGGGACCAGTTCATTAGATATATTCAACAGGGAACTGGATGTGGCCCTTGTGGCTAAAGGGATCAAGGGGTATGGAGAGAAAGCGGGAATGGGATACTGACATTGCATGATCAGCCATGATCATAATGAATGGTGGAGCAGGCTCGAAGGGCTGAATGGCCTACTCCTGCTCCTAGTTTCTATGTTTCTATGTAAGAGTTGCTGGCTAGGCCAATTTTTTCTTGTCCATTCCTAATTCCCCTTGAACTGAAGTCTACTGCAGAGGGTCATTAAGAGTCAACCACATTGCAGTGTGTCTGGAGTCACATGTAGGCAAGACCAGGTAAGGATGGTAGATTTCCCTCCCTAAAGGACATTTGTGAACCAGATGGGTTTTTTTTTGTGATAATTAACAGTAGTTACATTGCCATCATTAATCTAGCGTTTGATTTTTACAAAATCGATGATAGTTTCATGGACACCATCACTGAGGCTAGCTTTCAATTCCAGATTTACTCATTGAATTTAAATTCCACCAGCTGCCATGGGATTTGAACCCATGTCCCCAGAGCATTAACTTGGATCTTTAAGGTGTTGTGGAATAAATGCAAAGGCACCAATATTGGTTGTAGAGAAGGGAGAAAACCTGGGCCCAGAGAAGGTGTTAATGGCAGAGTCAATTCTAACAGAACGAAAAAGCATGAAAGCAAGACATAGTCTGACTCAGAAAGTTTGACAGCAAATATAGCCAGTTCATTAAAGTGTTTATTCATTTCATATTATACCATTAACATAATATATGAATGTATTACAATATATGAGCATTTGGACTTTTTTTTCTTTACTCGTTAATGGGATGGGGGCATTGCTGGCTAGGCAGCATTTATTGCCCATCCCCAATTACCCAGAGGGCAGTTAAGAATCAGATGCATTGCTGGGGGTCTGGAGTCACATTGTAGGCCAGACCAGGTAAGGATGGTAGTTTCCTTCCCTAAAGGACATTAGTGAACCAGATGGGTTTTCTCCAACAATCAATAATGGATTCATGGTCATCATTAGATTCTTAATTCCAGATATTTATTGAATTCAAATTCCACTATCTGCCGTGGCAGGATTCAAACCCGGGTCTCCAGAACATTGTCTGGATCTCTGGATCAACAGTCGAGCGATAATACCACTAGGCCATCGCTTCCCCAGGCTGCTTTACTACATTAAAGATGCTAATTAGAGATAGCGGGACATTGCAAGTGGATGCTTTGCAAAAAAGATCTTATCATGATGTGACGGTGACACATGATTAATCAGGACCTGGATGTTATCGGCCTTTAAATCAGCATTGGCGATGGTATCAGTGACAGTGGGTCCTGTGGTGAGTTGGTGAAAAAGATGGCAGCCATGGGCCTGGAGTGAGGTGACGCCAGGTAAACGACGAAGGAGAAAGTTCCGGTGGCAGCAGCAGCGATGCCAGGATGAGGTGAATGCAGCTCCAGCCCAGCCTGATGTCTCATGGCGAGTGAGGAGCAGGTCCCAGGTTTAATCCCCCTGGTCCATACTTGCAGGCTGAGCCCAGGCTCCAGGCCTACAGCAAGGCCTGGGCACCTGATCGTGGAGATGGTGAAGAGTTTGGTTTTGGCGCAGGACCCTGTGGCTCTGGTGGGATCTGCATCAGCGAGTTTGGTCCTGCGTGAACTCACGGCGTTGGTGTTGATAGAGGTGGGATGGCACCTGAGGTGGCACCTCTTTGTTCCAGCAGCTTGGTTCAGTCACATCGACTCTGGGCATCAGGGTGGAGAAGCCTAGATCTAGGCCCAGAGCAGAACTAGCAGCAAGAGCTGTTCCAAAGATGACCTAACTCTATCCAGATAAGACTATAAAAACTTATTTTTCTGGCTTTTTTGTGTGCGTCTTAAAATGGCACCAGAGATAGGTGACACTAAACAACACTTTTCCCTATATTTGTAATAAATCCACGTGACGATAAATCAAATCAAATCAAAAATAACACGAGTTATTGCTGCTGTTCAAGACACTAACAGAGGACAAGGTTAGTTATAAACACTACAAAGGTTAAAAATGCCCAGAAACTGTGCAGTTATTTGAACCAGATTTCCACATCTGTAATCTGACCGTCTGGATGGATTACAGGAGATGCAGTTAAGTCAACCAAGCATTGTTTGCAATCATTAATATTTTATATTTGGGCGTACATTTAGACTTCCTGATCCCCAGCGTTACTTTCTGTTTTGGAAACAGTCAACCAGAACTGCCTCGGATTTAATGCTGAATCTTGCTGCTTTCCTTGTTTGCTAATGATTTATCTTTTTTCATGTTCACCCACACTGTTCTACAACCTTAACAGACTGATTACTTACATTTGGATAGCACCTTCAAGATAGTAAAGGATTCCAAGGTGCCTAAAACTAAATCTGACACTGAGCCATTTAAGGAGATATTAGGAACAAGCCAACAAAAATGGGCTGAAAGAAGTAAAAAAAATCTTACCTTACATAACAGAATGCAGAATATAGTGTTACAGCTACAGAGAGGGTATAGAGAAAGATCAACTCTAATGTATGAGAGGTCCATTCATAAGTCTGATAACAGCTGGGAAGAAGCTGTTCTTAAATCTGTTGGTGCGTGTTTTCAAACTTTTCTATCTTCTGCCTAATGGAAGAGGGTGGAAGAACGTATAACCGGGGTGGGAGGGGTCATTGATTATGTTGGCTGCTTTCCTGAGGCAGAGGTGAGTGTAGACGTAGATGGAGTCAGTGGATGGAGGCTGGCTTTCATGATGGACTGGGTTGCGTTCATAACACTCTGGAATTTCTTGTGATCTTTGGTGGCGCAGATGCCAAACCATGCTGTGACGCATCCAGACAGGATGCTTTCTTTGGTGCACCTATAAAAATTGGTAAAAGTCCTTGTTGACATGCCGAATTTCCTTAGCTTCCTGAGGAAGTAGAGGCGTTGTTGTGCTTTCCTCACTGTTGTATCAATGTGGACCAGGACAGATTGTTGGTGATCAACGCTCCCAGGAACTTGACTCTCTTGACCATCCACACCTCAGCACCATTGGTACAGACAGGGCCGTGCCCTTCACTCTGTTTCCTGAAGTCAATGACCAGCTCCTTCGTTTTGCTGATATTGATAGAGAGACTGTTGTCTTTACACCATGCTGCTAAGCTGTCTGTCTCTTTCCTGCACTCTGTCTTGTTGTTGTTTAAGATCCAACCCACTATGGTGGTGTCGACAGCAAATTTGTAAATGGAGTTGGGGTGGAATTTGGCCTCACAGCCGTGAGTGAACAGAGAGTATAATGGGGGCTGAGCATGCAGCCTTGCGGAGCACTGGTGTTGAGGATTATGGTGGAGGAGGTGTTGTTACCGATCCTTACTGATTGCAGTCTATGGATCAGGAAGTTGAGGATCCAGTTACAGGGGTGGCGGAACAGAGTCCTGGATCTCAGAGTTTGGAAATGTGGTTTTGAATGAATTATGACATTGAAGGCAGAGCTAAAGTCAATAAATAGGAGTCTGATGTAGGTATCCTTGTTATCCAGATGTTCCAGGGAAGAGGGTAGGGCCAGGGAATTGGCATCTGCCATGGACCTATCACATTGGTAGGTGAATTAAACAAGATCGAGGCAATCTAGGAGGCTGGAGTTGATGTGTGCCATTACTAACCCCCCCATATGGGGAGGCAATGGCCTAGTGGTATTATTGCCAGATTGTTAATCCACAGACCCAAGTAATGTTCTGGGTACCCGTGTTCAAATCCTGCCACAGCAAATGGTGGAATTTGAATTCAATAAAATAGCTGGGCTTAAGAATCTAATGATGACCGTGTATCCATTGTCGATTGTTGGGAAAAACCCATCTGGTTCACTAATGTCCTTTAGGGAAGGAAACTGCCATCCTTACCTGGTCTGGCCTACTGTGACTCCAGACCCACAGCAATGTGGTTGACTCTTAACTGTCCTCTGGGAAATTAGGGATGGACAATAAATGCTGGCCCAGCCAGCGACATCCACATCCCAGAATGAATAAAAGAGACAAACACTTTGTAATGATGGATGTTGGAGCCACCGGGTGGGAGTCATTAAGGCACATTGCCTGATTATTCTTTGGCACCGGGGTTGATAGTGGTCTTTTTGAAGCAGATGGGAGCCTCACATTGTAGTTACGGAGAGGTTAAAGATGTCTACGAATACACCCCCAGCTAGCCCATGCAGGATCAGAGTGCAGGGCTAGGGACTCCATGCGGGCCAGTCGCTTTCCCTGGGTACACCCTCATGAAGGCCAGTCTGACAGCTGCAGCGGTGACCGTGGGGACAGGCGTGCCCGAGGCTACTGGGGCAGGTGATGTCATTTCACTGACCTTCTCTTCAAAATGTGCATTGAGCTCATCGGGAGGGATGCATTATTGTCAGTGATTCTACTCGACTTCACTTTGTAGCCCGTTATATCGCGTAAGCCTTGTCACAGTCGACATGTGTTTGTGTGGTTAGTCTGGGACACTAGTTTGGTCTGGTATTGCCTCCTGGCATCCCTGATGGCTTTACAAAGATTTACCTGGATTTCCTGTATAGGCCAGGGTCACCCAACTTGAACACCTCAGACTTGGACTTCAGTCAGGAGTGGATCTTCTAGTCTCCGGTTGGGGAATACATAGACTACCTTCTGTGGCATGCAGTCCTCTACACACTTCCTGATGAAGTCTGTGACAGCAGCGGCATACTCATTTAGGTTGGCCACTGGGTTCTTGAATATGGACCAGTGCACCAACTCCAAGCACATAGGAGCCCATCTGTTATTGCAGACCAGCACTGTATGACTTTCTGTACCAGATCCTTATGCTTCAGTTTGAAGGGGAAGGAGCACAGCTTTATGGTCGGAATTTCCAAAATGTGGGCAGGGTAGGCGTCTTTGATGGCTCTGTGGCAATTGTCCAGGGTGTTTGGGCCTCTGGTGGGACAGGAGGCATGGATCTTTGAAAGAATAGACAGGTTGATTCCTGGCCAACACAGCTGTATATGTGTGAGACAGGATGTCCCACAGGGCAATGGGATCCATACAGCAGGATTTCACCCCTTTCTTTCCTTGTCTGCCATTAATCTGCCTCATCATTAAGTCTCTTTCGGACTGAAATCCTGAAGCTTGATGGACACATTGTCACCATTCTGAACGATTGGGAGCGAGGCTCTTGCTGGTCATTGATGTGGGTGGCATCGTGTTTCAAGGAGAGATCTTCGGGATGTGTTTGAAGAGTTTTCTTTGTCCTGCCCTGGAACACTGGCCATTTGAAAGAAGACCGAATCTGGTGGGGAAATGCTTTCCAATTTCTGGAATTGGGAACTTTCAATGTTTTGGTCTCAACCACTTTCTGTGACAGGGAATTCCACAGGCTCCCCACTCTCTGGGTGAAGACATTTCTCCTCATCTCAGTCCTAAATAGCCTACTCTGTTTCCTTAGTCTGGGACGTCAGTCATCAGGAACATCCTTGCTGTGTTTACCCTGTCGGTAGTCCATCTGTTGGAGTTAGTTTTGCAGGAATTTTGCTGAATACTTGCAGAGCTGGCTTCAAGGAGGAAATGATAGTCCTCCCATTGAATCTGGAAGATGTACAGAAGGGAAGCCACAGCTTTGTACAGAGGAACTTTGGTTGATTTGAGGAGTTCCTGGCTGTTTCTCCCTGCTGTAATCTGAAGAATGCTGAGCTAAAATGGTGTTGCCTTTCCTTGTCAATAGTTTCCCTCTTGTGAATAAAGACTAGAATTCTTTTATTGTACTCTAATGTGATGTAACCAATGTTCCACATGCATTTAACATAACTTCACTGTTGTCAATTCTACTGCTCGCAAAATGAACCCCTGTGTTTGCACTTTTATAACGTTGTTAATCTGTCTTTAATGATTTGTAACCATATATCTCTAGATTCTGTTACTAATGTACAAAGAGCGATCGGATGGGATTATATTCACTGGAGTTTGGAAGAATGAGGGAGGGATCTCATAAAAACCTATAATATTCTAACAGCACGGTGGCTCACTGCTGCCTCACAGCACAGGGGACCCGGGTTCGATTCCACCTTCAGGTGACTGTCTGTGTGGAGTTTGCACATTCTCCCCGTGTCAGCGTGGGTTTCCTCTGGGTACTCTGGTTTCTTCCCACATTCCAAAGATGGGCAGGCTAGGTGGATTGGCCATGCTAAATTGCCCCATAGTGTTCAGGGATGTGTTGATTATGTGGGTTATAGGGGGATGGGTCTGGGTGGGATGCTCCGAGGTTCGGTGTGGACTTGTTGGGCCAAAGGGCCTGTTTCCACACTGTAGGGTTTCGACGAGGGACGAGACAGGGTAAATGCAGGAAGGATGTTCCTGATGACCACGGAGACCAGAACCAGGGGGTCACAGTCTAAGGATACAGTGTGGGAATTTAGGACTGAGATGAGGAGAAATGTCTTCATCCGGAGAGTGGGGAGCCTGTGGAATTCTCTGCCACAGTAGGTGGTTGAAGCCAAAACATTGAATGTTTTCAAGAAAGAGTTAGATATAGTTCTTTGGGCTAAAGGTTCTGGGGAAAAAGCAGGAACAAGGGATTGAGTTGGATGACCAGCCATGAGCATAATGAACAGTGGAGCAGGCTTAAACAGCCAAATGGCCTACTCCTCCACCTATTTTGTATGTTTTTGTTTCAACTTTACCGTTTAAACTTGTGTTTCAAAGGGCCATGAAGCTGCCTTATACTTCCTACAAAAATATACCTCCTCACCGACCCCACATTGAGTTTTACTTGTCAATCCCATTCCATACGCCTTCTGTATTTTGTCCTGTTTCCTCTCAGTGCTCCCTCCCAATTTGGAATTCAAAACGCTGAGCTCCGTGGTACTCAGAAAATCATTCAAGAAAGATGATGTTTACAGTCCCCTGCCTATCCGATAATGAAAGATCTCCTCTGCTCCAATGCATTTTCAACATGTATTATCAACCCACTCAGAATTAATTTACAACAAGAGGCCTAATTATAAAGGTACTTTTACAAACACCAACCAGCCAAAGATTTGGGAGATTAAGATTTATCCAGATCAAGTTTCCTGTCTGAATCAGATGTGGTTCAGAAACTGGACGGATTTCCTCTTCTAAAAGAACAGTAATAGTTATATAAAGGAAGAGTTCAATTTCTGCTCAATAGCAAAAACTAAACAGGGCAAAATATTCATTTTTTTGTAAAGTTGCATGACTAAAAGATATTACTGACAAAAAAAAATCAACACTAACAACCTATATGTGTACAGTATCTTGGATGCAGGAAAATATCCCAGGGTGCCCATAGGATGAAGACAGGCTTAGAAAAGCAAAAATCAGATGTTGACAAATGGCTCCATCTTTGTAAGGGACTTGCCAAATCAACATGGTAGTAGATCTGATAGAGGCAAGGTAGAATCATAGAATTTTACAGTACAGGAGGCCATTCGACTCATTGTGTCTGTACCAGCTCCCAAAAGAGCTAAGGTTGTAGACTTGCTCACCAAGACAGTGTGTTTGATTGCAAACGTTTCGTCACCGTGCTGGGTAACATCATCAGTGTGCCTCCTGTGAAACCAAACCCACTGGCTCAACAAGCAAGTCTACAACCTCATCCACTACCTGAACTAGAAATCTCCTCATAAATCCCAAAAGAGCTACCCAGCTAGCCCCACACCTCAGCCCTACCTCCATAGCCCTCAAACAGGGGAGGCGATGGCCTAGTGGTGTTATTGCTGGACTGTTAATCCAGAGACCCAGATAATGTGCTGGGGACCCGGGTTTAAATCCTGCCACGGCAGATGGTGGAATTTGAATTCAATAAACAAAAAACCGGTCTGACTCCATCCCCGCCTCTTTGACCTGTCTGTCTCCTCTCCACCTATCTTCTCCTCTATCCATCTTCTATCCGCCTCCCCCTCTCTCCCTATTTATTTCAGAACCCCCTTCCCCTCCCCCATTTCTGAAG
Organism: Rhincodon typus; assembly: GCF_021869965.1. Classification (NCBI taxonomy): domain Eukaryota; kingdom Metazoa; phylum Chordata; class Chondrichthyes; order Orectolobiformes; family Rhincodontidae; genus Rhincodon; species Rhincodon typus. The sequence continues at coordinate 117,238,505 of NC_063335.1, forward strand.
AAGGGTCCAGGCCTGAAACGTCAGCTTTCCTGCTCCTCTGATGCTGCTTGACCTGCTGTGTTCATCCAGCTCTGCACCTTGTTATCTCATGTTATTCCAGCCATTTAGTTTGTGTCCAGCACCACCTTATTTTTTTATTTTTTTTAATTATCTCTCTGTCTCAATTAATCAGATTGTAGGTCATCCCTTCACGTATTATTCAGTTGTTGACACTTTACTCACATCGTCTGACACTTCTGATCGCCTGCAGAGACCTATTATTCGACACTCCACTCACACCATTTGTATGATCTTTTGATCTCTCTGCCCTTGATCTCTCTCTGCCTATAAATTTTGTGTTCTGTCTACCTCTCTCTTACTTTACCTGATGAAGGGGCAGTGCTTTGGAAGCTTATGATTTCAAATAAACCTGTTGGACTATAACCTGCTGTCGTGTGACTTCTGACTTAATGTTAAATGGCAGAATTGATAAAGGAGAACAACGAATGGTAGAGAATCTAAACAATTACTATAGTTCTGTCTTCATAGAAGACGACAAAAAATAGCTTCCCAGAAATTCAAGTGAAGCAAATGTTTTTTGGGAAGTAGGAATTGAAGGAAATTAGTGTTAATAATTTTAAAAAGTGCTGGTGAAATTAATGGGACTGAAAGCTGAAAAATCCCTTGATCATCTTCATCCCACGGTCATCTTCCAAAATTCCATAGATTCTGGAACAGTTTGGAGGCTAGGAAATGCAACGTTTTTGTTTAAAAGAATAGAGAGGGTAAAAATGGGGAATTATAGGCCAGTTAGCTTACCATCAGAAATAGGGAAAATACCAACGTGCATTATATCGGATGTGGTGACAGACACTTCAACAATATCGAAGGGGATTAACCAAAATCAACATGGATTTATTGAAAGTGAAAGAATGCTTAACAAACCAGCTGGAGTTTTTTGAGGATGTAACTGGTAGAATAAATAAGGGAGAACCAGTGGATGTGGTGTATTTAGATTTGCAGCAAGCTTTCAATGAAGTTCCACACAAAATGCTTGTGGTCTAAATCAAAGCACGTAGGATTGGTGGTAAGATGGGAACACCACCACCTCCAAGTTCCCCTCCAAGCCCCTCACCATCCTGACTTGGAAATATATCGCTGTTCCTTCACTGTTGCTGGGTCAAAATCCTGGAATTCCTTCCCTAAGGGCATTGTGGGTCAACCCACAGCACATGGACTGCAGTGGTTCAAGAAGGCAGCTCACCCCCACCTTGTCAAGGGGCAACTAGGACGGGCAATAAATGCTGGCTCAGCCATCGATGCCCACATCCCACAGATGAATAGAAAAAGATAAAAGATATAGCATGGATTGAGAACAGCTGAACAGAGAGTAGGAATAAATGTATCTTTTTTCAGTGTTTAATCTATTTTTCATAATCCCAATAGCATAAACATTTTAAACATTGCTAAAACGAGGCTAGAAGTTGAAACTTCTCATCTTGCACTGATCAGAAATAGGAGGCAAGAAACAGTCTCGAAGAAAAGAGAGACAATATTTTACAGACCATGGGAAGACGGTGTTGATTGGCTGGGCCATAACTGGCATGGAGACGCAGCAAGAACAGTTAACAATCAATCTTAATTCTCAGACCAGGCAGGTAGATTCTGATCGGTCAGAGTATTACCATGGAGATGCAGCAGAATTTGGCTATATCGAAAACCCTGTTTTTCTTTTGAAAAAAGTGGAAGTTTGTACAAGTTCATTTTGCCTCCATAAACCATGGGCCTGAATGTACAGGGTCACCATTTATTGCCTGTCCCTAGTTGCCCCTTGACAAGGTGGGGGTGAGCTGCCTTCTTGAACCGCTGCAGTCCATGTGCTGTAGGTAGACCCACAATGTCCTTAGGGAGGGAATTCCAGGAATTTGACCCAGTGACAGTGAAGGAACGGCGATATATTTCCAAGTCAGGGTGGTCAGTGGCTTGGAGAGGAACTTGCAGGGGGTGGTGCCCTTGTCCTTCTGGATGGGAGTGGTCATGGGTTTGGAAGGTGCTGTCTGAGGATCTTTGGTGAATTTCTGCAGTGTATCTTGTAGATGGTACACACTGCTGCTACTGACCGTCGGTGGTGGAGGGAGTGGATGTTTGTAGATGTGGTGCCAATCAAGCGGCTGCTTTGTATTGGATGGTGTCAAGCTTCTTGAGTGTCGTTGGAGTTGCAACCATCCAGGCAAGTGGGGAGTATTCCATCACACTCCTGACTTGTGCCTTGTAGATGGTGGACAGGCTTTGGGGAGTCAGGAGGTGAGTTAATCGCTGCAGGATTCGTAGCCTTTGACCTGCTCTTGGAGCCATCTTCCAGATTTAGCACCTGAATTTAATTCCACCAGTGGTGGTGGGATTTGAATACATGTCTCCAGAACATTAGTTTGTACTGCTGGATTGTGAACCATGGGACAACATCATTACAACAGAGTCACTGCTCCAGCCCCCCGCTCCCCAGCGCCCCAATAAAGGATGATGAATAGATGTAGAACTTAAGAATCACAGTTTTATTTTTCAAGAAAATTGGGATTGTTTTCCTTTTGGAAAGACAGATTTATTTGAGTGGTTTTGTTTGTAGTTTAATAATCAGCCAGAACTCCATTGTAGCTCTGTTGTTACCTGCAAGATATTTTGGGCCTGGCGCTGACTCATACCCCTGGGAAATATACACAGGATGTGGAGAGTTGGTGGAGAGTGCTAAGCCTCTGTTGTGAATTATGTAAACCTTTCACAGACAAGAGCTAGGCTCTACTTAAGGGAAATAAGTGAGCTCGCAAAGTGTACGAGAGAAGCTTCTGGGCAGTAGTAATGCAGGAAAATGGAAAGGGACCCTGGTGAAAAACAGATCAATTTTATTCACTCACAGGACTTGGACGGTGGCTGGCTGGGCCAGAGTTTATTACACATCCCTAGTTGCCCCTTGAGAAGGTGGGGGTGAGCTGCCTTCTTGAACCACTGCAGTCCATGTGCTGTAGGTTGATCCATAATGCCCTTAGGGAGGGAATTCCAGGATTTTGACCCAGCAACAGTGAAGGAACAGCGATATATTTCTAAGTCAGGATGGTTAGTGGCTCAGAGAGGAACTTGCAGGGGGTGGTGTTCCCATGTATCTGCTGCCCTTGTCCTTCTAGATGGAAGTGGTTGTGGGTTTGGAAGGTGGTGTCTGAGGATCTTTGGTGAATTTCTGCAGTGCATCTTGTAGATAGTACACACTGCTGCTAATGGACATCAGTGGTGGAGGAAATTGATGTTAAAGGTTGTGGGTGTATGTCAATAAAAGTGAGCTGCTTTGTCCTGGATGGTGTCAAGCTTCTTGAGTGTTGTTGGAGCTGCACCCATCCAGGCAAGTGGGGAATATTCCATCACACTCCTGACTTGTACCTTGTAGATGGTGGGATAGGCTTTGGGGAGACAGGAGGTGAGTTACTCGCTGCAGGATTCCCAGCCTCTGGCCAGATGATGAAGTTCTGAAATGGAAATGATTCTTTAGGCTCTGATTACATGGCAGAAGCACGTTGCGATGACAATGGCAGCAGAGTTTAGGAGGATGTGCACAGGCTGGTGAAAACAGATAGACACCTGGCAGGTTACAGTTAATCCAGGGAAATGTAAAGTGATTTTGACAAGAAGACTGAAGTGAGGCATTGTAAACTAAATGTACCATTCTGAACAGGATGTGGGAATCAGAGAGCCCTGGGGGGGTGGCAGTACAGATGTGGAAGGCTGTTTAAACACAATGACGTATGGGATCCTGAGCTTTATAAATAGAGGCACCAGGTCCAAAAGCAAGAAAGTCGTCATACAGCTTTATAAATCACAGGTTTGGCCTCAGTCGATGTTTGGCCTAGATTTCTGTGGAGTGGTGACGATGATGGGGATCATACAAATGCCTGGCAGGACCAAATGTGTCCCCTCCCACACAGATTTCTGACAGATCCTAATTTCACCAGCTGCTGGGGGGATGGGGAGAATGCTGCAGATAAAAAGGTGGAACGTGACTCATACATCTCGGACACCTACACTCAACAAGGCAGCAAGGTGGGTGGCACGGTGGCTCAGTGGTTAGCACTGCTGCCTCACAGAGCCAGGGACCCAGGTTTGATTCCACCCTTGGGGCAACTGTCTGTGTGGAGTTTGCACGTTCTCCCCATGTCTGTGTAAGTTTCCTCCAGGTGCTCCAGTTTCCTCCCACACTCCAAAGATGTGCACGCGAGGGTGGACTGGCCATGCTAAGTTGCCCATAGTGTTCAGGGATGTGGATGCAGGGCCGGTTAGCCATGGATAATGCAGAAATGAAGGATCTGTCCTATGAAGAGCAACAACTGAACAATGTAGGCCTATACTCTGTGGAATTTAGAAGAATGAGAGGAGGTCTGAAGGATGCTAAAGGGGATTGACAAAGTAGATGTAGAGGGGATGTTTCTCCTTGTGGCACAATGTAGAATGACAGGTCATATTTTTAGGATAACGGGGGAGATTTAAAACTGAAATGAGCAGGAATTACTTCTCTCAAAGGGTCATGAATGTGTGGAATTCACTCCCCCAGAGTGCGGTGGATGCTGGGACATTGAGTAAGTTTAAGGAGGAGACAGACAGATTTTTCATTAATTAACATTAATTAATGGTTGAAGGGTTATGGAGAGTGAGCAGGAAAGTGGAGTTGAGGCTGAGATGAGATCAGCCATGATCGTATTAAATGGCAGAGCAGGCTCGAGGGGTTAATGGCCTACTCCTGTTCCCAGTTCTTATGTAATCAGAGGGATACAGATTTATAGGAATGACCAGGAGAATTTCTTATTTTCAATCAGCATGTGGTTGTGATCTGGAACTTCCTGAATAAACAGCAGTAACACAGTGAATGGGAATGAAACTTTCAAAAGGGAAGTGAATAAATATTTGAAAAGAAGAAGTTGCAGTGTGCAGTGGGACCTGGGTGTCCTTGTGCACCAGTTGCTGAAGGTAAGCATGTAGGTGCAGCAGGTGATAAAGAAGGTTAGGTGGATTGGCCATGTTAAATTGCCCGTAGTGTCCAGGAATGTGTAGATTAGTTGGGTTATAGGGGGAAGGGTTTGGGTGTGTGGACTTGTTGGGCCGAAGGGCCTGTTTGCACACTGTAGGGATTCTATGATCTATGATCTACAGGAGCAAGGATATGTTACAGTTATACAGGGCCTTGATGAGACCACACTTGGAATATTGTGCTCAGTTTTGGTCTCCTTTTCTGAGGAAGGATGCTCTTGCTCTCGAGGGAGTGCAGCAAACGTTTACCTGGGGGGTCTGACGTATAAGGTGAGATTGACTAGTTGGGATTGTTTTCGCTGGAGTTCAGACGAATGAGAGGGGATCTTATAGAGACTTATAAAATTCTAACAGGAATAGACAGGGTAGATGCAGGGAGGATGTTCCCGATGGTGGGTGTGTCCAGATCCAGGGGTCACAGTATGAGGATTTGGGGTAGACCATGTAGGACGGAGATGAGGAGACATTTCTTCACCCAAAGAGCAGTGAGCCTGTGGAATTCATTACCACAGGAAGTAGTTGATACCAAAACATTGAATGTATTCAAGGGGCAGCTAGATATAGCACTTGGGGGCAAGTGGTATCAAAGGTTATGGGGAGAAAGCAGGATCAGGCTGTTGAGTTGGACGATCAGCCATGATTATGAAGAATGGCGGAACAGGCTCAAGGGGCCGAATTGCCTCCTCCTGCTCCTATCTTCGATGTTTCTATGTTGGGGGAGAGAGCACAGGGAGTGGCTCATAGAGAGTGGCTCTTACAAAGAACAAGTACAGGCCTGATGAGCTGAATGGCCTCTACCTGTGCCTTGTGATTCTATTGTTCTGTGACTTGATGACTGATAAATCATATCTCATAAATAGGACATAAGCGTAGATTCAACCAAGTCTCACACTAGCAGTGACAATCACTCATTTAGGTTCAAGAATATAACCCATTTAGCTGACTGACACTATTAAAAATAAATACAGCCAGCATCTTTAAATAGGTTTGCAATCTATGCCACTCAACACATCCCTGAAGTGGATAGATGGGAGGCTGCTTTACTCGGTTGCAATTTTCAAGTAAAGAAAGACAGTATCTTTGCAGAGAGAGAACATTAGGGATTCTTGCAGTCATTAGCACCAGATGAATCTGTTGTTGCATTGTGGAAGGTGACAAAGGCAGTTTGAACCTCAGAAGCAGACCGGGGCTCAGAGGTGTACTGTAGTGAGTCCTCCTGTGATCCATACATTTCTCTGATCAGCTTTATTTTTAACATGATCTTTAACATAGCACTGCGGTTAAAGAAGGACGAATTGGAAAAAATATAGTGAATTACACAGCGAAGGATTGCCAATGCAGCTGAGTGAGAGTGTACTGGGGCAATAGTCGTTATATGATTGGGTTGGTAACTCCGATATCTGGACTAATGAGCTAACACTACAGGCTCAAGTCTCACAGCAGTTTGCGAATTTAAATTCAGCTACTTACATGAATTTGGAATAAAAAAATATCAGCAATAATGATATAAACTCCCAAATTGTTGTTTTAAAAAATGTCTTCTGGGTCACTAGTAACCTTTAGGGAAGGAAATCTGCTGTCCTTACCCAGTCTGGCCTACGTGTGACTCCAGACACACAACAATGTAACTGCCTCTTAAATACCCTCTGAAATGGCTCAGCTCCATTCAAGAAGGTGACTCATCACCCCCTGCTCTGGGGCAATTAGGGACGGGCAACTAACTTTCCCGAATTGCCCATTTATTGATTAAGAAGAGTTTGGTGCAGATTGGGGAGACGTAAAGTGAGTTGCAGGAATGGGGGCTCATACTGAAAATGAAAGCGGTCCTATGCCAATCAAAGAAGACAATAACTGTTTGGAGAAAGTGTTCACTGGAACAGGAATATTGACCCAATGTGATCTGTCAGTCAGCAAATTGCTTTGAGATCACCTGGCCACAAACCCTAGGAAAATTCACCAATGAGGCCTGTGTCTGTGTACCACACACTGCAAAGCAGGAGGAGGTGACCTTCCAGAACATTCTATAGCATGGCTGGACGCAGCAGTGGGAACATTTTGTTCAACCACTCCTTCAGTGGTTGTGTGAATTGCAGACACAATTGGGAAAGTCATCAAGATTTTGAGACCATTTTTCACAACATAACATATCAAAAACCAGCATGGCAGCTGGTTGGGTCGTGTGACGCAGTGAGTAATGTCCATGTCTTTGAGCATGGAGGTTCCAGGTTCGAGACCCAGTCTGGGATGTGACAGCTAAGGAAGGGGATTTCCTGGTGTGGCTAATCCCAGCAGCTACAGGCCTGCCTGGCAGTAAGACTGGGAGACTATCCTGGTCACGCAGTGCAACAGTCTCCCCAGGTTCAATTATTCCACTTGCAGATCCTTGGCTCATGTTGTCTCTGTGCGAACAGCAATGGTCACTTCGACAGGCTACCAGAGCGAGAGAGAGAGGAAACGGCTAATGCTCATGTTTCATGTGTCATTGTATAAAATGTTGGGATCACACATTCCTGAGGAGAGTGAAACAGGCAAAGGACACTCAAGAAGCTTGACACCATCCAGGACAAAGCAGCTGCTTGATTGGCATCACATCCATAAACATCCACTCCCTCCACCACCGACGCTCAGTAGCAGCAGTGTGTACCATCTACAAGATGCACTGCAGCAATTCACCAAAGATCTTCAGACAGCACCTTCCAAACCCACGACCACTTCCAGCTGGGTAAATAAAAACTGAAAGAACTGCGGATGCTGTAAATCAGGAAGAAAAACCGAAGTTGCTGGAAAAGCTCAGCAGATCTGGCAGCATCTGTGAAGGAAAAAACAGAGTTAACGTTTCGGGTCCGGTGTTCTGAGGAAGGGTCACTGGACCCAAAATGTTAACTCTGATTTTTTTCTTCATAGATGCTGCCAGACCTGCTGAGCTTTTCCAGCAACTTCGATTTTTGTTCCAGCTGGGTAAATGATCGCCATTGACCCAGCTACTAGAGAGGCAAACTAGAGCTACTAGAGAGAGACAGCTAGTAATGATTTTACCTCAGAGTCAGAACAGGCTCAGGTGAGGGGGCAAGGTCAAGAACGTAACACCTTAAGGTTGACCTCAGCTGGAGTTGAACACACACTGTGTTCAACCATCCAGCCAACTGAGCTAAACTCCTCCTACTTGTTTACATCACCCTCTAGATGGACAAGGACAGAAGATACATGGGAACACCACCCCCTGCAAGTTCCCCTCCAAGCCCCTCACCATCCTGACTTAGAAATATATCGCTATTCCTTCACTGTCGCTGGGTCAAAATCCTGAAATTCCCTCCCTAAGGGCATTGTGGGCCAACACACAGCACATGGACTGCAGCAGTTCAAGAAGGCAGCTCACCCCCACCTTCTCAAGGGGCAACTAGGGACGGGCAATAAATGCTGGGCCCAGCCAGCGACATCCACATCCCATGAGTGAATAAAACAAACGTTTGGAGAAGACAAGACTGTTGTCCACGGAGAGAAGGTGGAGAGGAGAGCTGATCAAGTTGTTCAAAATCATAAAGGACCTGGACTATTCCCTTCATCACACCAGAGCTCACTTGTTTCCTGAACAGATGTTCACACCCCATGCACGCTGTCTGTTGTCACTCTACAGGAAATCCCATTCATAACCATCTCCAGTGAGGCATCACAGAATCAGTTCACAAACTATAGTGCTTCAGGCCCTTAGTGCTGTGGGAATCACCCAGTTCATATTTGGAGACAGATCCGACGTCAGTAACTGCATCAAAAGCCAAAACTCATACAAATGTTTGTGCGTTCTCACCCAGCAGGATTTTCTGAGTGTCTCCAGGGGTTAAAGATTCATTTCAAAAGCACAGCTGAGAGCTAATCCTAGGAGAAATATCATTGGGATTTTGGGAAGATGACTTTAATTCATTTTTTGAATGCTTTTGTCTAGTCGGTCTCAAAATATTGGAAATGAGTAAAAATTAGATAGCCATCAAGCATCATCCAATCAGAAAATTGGACATTTATGCCACTTTGGAAAAAACAATCTGGTTCACTAATCCCCTTTAGGCAAGGAAATCTGCCACCCTCACCTGATCTGGCCTACGTGTGACTCCAGACCCACCGTGATGTGGTTCACGCTTACCCTCTGGGCAATTAGGGATGGGCAATAAATACTGGCCTGGCCAGTGACACCAACATCCTACGAATGAATAAAAAAAATTACAGAATCCTGTTCCATCACAGTCTGGATTTCTTTCTTGGCTTTGAGACATGTTGTTATGATGTTTCGCTGGCTGGCCCAGCATTTATTGCCCATTCCTAATTGCCCTGAAGAAGGTGAGCTGCTTTCTTGCATTTCTGCTTTCTTTGTAATGTTGGTACACCCACAAATGCAGTTAGGGGGAGAATTTCAGGCTTTTGACCCAGACACCACATGTCACATTACGTCCAGACCGGGAGAGGATGGCAAATTTCCTTAATCTCTGCTTCACCTGGAAAGTGTGTCTGGGATATTAGATAGTGAGGAGGAAGGGGGGCACAGGTGTTACAGCTCCTGCGATTGCATGGGAAAATGCCATGGGAATGTGGGAAGGCAGTGGGAGTGAAGGAGTGGATCAGGGTGTTCCAGAGGGAATGGTTCCTGAGGAAGGCTGAGAATGGAAGGAAGGGGAATATGTATCTGGTGGTGGCATCCCACTGGAGGTGGCAGAAATGGTGGCTTACAATCAGCATTTATTTGTACATCACTTGATCCAGTCTACTGTATTCACTGCTCACAGTGGGGTCTCCTCTACTCTGGGGAACTGCAACATCAACTGGGCAGCCATTTTGCAGAACATCTACATTCTGATAGTAAAATAACCCTGAGCTTCCAGTTACCTGCCACTTCAACACACCAGCGTGTTCCAAACACACAACACTTTTGTCTTGGGCTTGTTGCAGTGCTCCAGTGAACCTTACCACAAGCTTGAAGAACAACGTCACATGTTCCACTGGGGAACCCTACAGCCTCTGGGACTCAAAATCGAATTCAATACCTTCAGAACAAAAAAGACCCAAAAGAACTGCGGATGCTGTAAATCAGGAACAAAAATAGACCTGCTGAGCTTTTTCAGCAACTTCTGTTTTTATTCAATACCTTCAGAGCCTCATTCCACCCTTCCATGTTCTATACTCACCCCAAACCCAGAAAGGTCACCGGACCTGAAGCATTCTCTTTTTTAGGGGAGGCGATGGCCTAGTGGTATTTTCGCTGGACTGTTAATCCAGAGACCCAGACAATGTTCTGGGGACCCAGGTTCAAATCTCACCACGGCAGACGGTGGAATTTGAATTCAATAAATATCTGGAATTAACAATCTAATGATGACCGTGAATCCATTGTCTACTGTCAGAAAAACCCATCTGGTTCACAAATGTCCTTTAGGGAAGCAAACTGCCATCCTTACCTGGTCTGGCCTACATGTGACTCCAGACCCACAGCGATGTGGTTGACTCTTAACTGCCCTCTGGGCAATTAGGGATGGACAATAAATGCTGCCTAGCCAGCAACACCCACATCCTGTGAATGAATAGAGAAAAAAAAATTTCTTCTTCACAGATGCTGCCAGACCCGATGAACTTTTCCAGCAACTTCTATCTTTGTTCCTGATTTACAGCATCTGCGGTTCTTTCGGTCTCTATTATATATGCGTTGCCAACACATTTTCATCCACTCTTTCGGGCCTACTGTCACTTTACATGGTTTACTTTAAGCACAGACTGCCATTTTCTGCTACCCTCAGCTCTCATTATTACTTATTCAGCTTCTCTTCTGCCCTGGCCTACTATCAATAATCTTGTCGTTTGCCTATCAATTTTTCTCTCTGGGCTCTGTCTCCACCTTTCTCCCACTTCCCTCCTCAACCTGGTCTCCAGCATATATATAAATATCACATTTTCCTAGCTGCTATCAGTTCTGAAATATGGCGTCTGGTTTCTCTCCACAGATGCTGCCAGTCTCACTGAGTTTCACCAGAAATTTCTGTTTTTGTTTCAGATTTGCAGTTCTTTGTTTTATGAGAATAGTTTCGTGGTCACCCTCACTGAGGTTCACTTTCAATGAGAGATCAAGCTGAATTTCACCATCTGCCATGGTGGGTTTTGAGCCCAGAGTATTGGCCACGGGTTGCAGGATTGCTAAACATTACCACTACACCACCCTCCCGTCCAGCTCCTTTCCACTGACAGTGAACAGTTTACATGCATTGTCCTCTCACCGTATTAACGAGATTTTACATATTACTGACAGAATGAACAAAAACAAAGTTGCTGGAAAAACTCAGCAGGTCTGGCAGCATCTGTGAAGGAAAAACACAGAGTTAACGTTTCGGGTCCGGTGACCCTTCCTCAGAACTGATGGTGGCTGGGAAAACTTCAGTTTATATGCAGAAAGTAGGGAGGTGGGTGGGGTAGGGAGTAAACGATAGGATAGAGCCCAAAGAGAGAGAAAGACAGTTGGACAGACAAAGGGGTTGCTAACGATCAGGCTGGGAGGGTGAGTAGTTATTAATGGGGACTGTTAGTGACTGTTAGTGGTGTTCTTATTGCTAAATCCTTCTCAGACTGAGAGCATTCACTTTTTCGTTGTTTGTAATGTTACTTTACACTTCCTGTCATTCAAACCAGGAACAAGAGCAGGCCACTCAGCCCTTCGAGCCAGCTCCACTATTCCACAAGATTGTGGCTGATCTGATTCTCACCTCAGCTCTACATTCCTGCACATCCCCAATTATCTTTCATCGCCATGGTCATCAAGAATCTATCTACCTCTGCTTTCAAGACATTTAAAAATTCTGCATCCAGTGCCTTTTGAGGAAAGGAATTCCAAAGACTTGCAAAGTTAAAGTCTGTTCCAAAAACACAGCCTGGCAGAATGATATGTTCCCATCAAATCCGAATTAAATGGCACTGCATTTATTTGAAGATTTGTACAGTGTGTTTTCTTTTTAAAAAGAGATATCCACTTTATCACTGTGACATAACTGGTCTAATTATCCAGCAATCTGACTTGTTTTCTCAATATCTGGAAAAAGGCAATAAAAGTTAAAGGTTACTTTGTAAGGATACTGTCCTCTGGGATATACCTCTATTGGAAGCACCATTAAAGAGGTATAATGTATTATGCAGTTCCTGTAAGACAGCTTTTGACTGGTTCTTGAGCATTGCATTCACTTGAGCATCAAAACCTTTGCTTTCACTTCTGCATCAGACCATCCTTGCAAGAGAAGGCCCCAGTGTAATTTATATTGTTCCATTTTATCTGGGAAGGAAGGTTTTTTTTGATAGAATAAATAAGGAAAAGACTGTTTCCTATGGAAGGAGGGTCAATAACAAAAGGGCACAGATTCGGTCTGATTGACAAAAGCTACATAGAAAATAAGTGCTGGAGTAGGCCATTCAGCCCTTTGAGCCTGTACCACCATTCAACACAATCATGGCTGATCATGCAATGTCAGTATCCCATTCCCGCTTTCTCTCCATATGCCTTGATCCCTTTAGCCACTAGGGCCACATCCAGCTCCCTCTTGAATATATCTAACGAACTGGCCCCGACAGCTTCCTGTGGGAGAGAATTCCACAGGTTCACAACTTCTCATCTCAGTCCTGAATAGCTTACACCTTATTCTTCGGCTGTGACCCCTAGTTCTGCCCTTCCCCAACATCGGGAACATTCTTCCCACACCTAGCCTGTCCGGTCCCATCAGGATTTTATATGTTTGTACGAGATCCCCCCGATCCCTTTAAGCAGAGCAAAGCTGAGGAATCTTTTTTAAGTTGTGGTCTGGGACATGCTTCTGAAAGTGGGGAACAAGCAGATTCTTTTTCTTTGGAGATAGGTATTAATTGGATGGACAGGGCACTGTTCAAGTAATGGCCAAGTGGCTATAGTCCCAGAGGAGCACTGTCTCAATAGAGAGAAAGAATTCTGGGTGGTGAGTTTAAACTGAGGGTCACCACATCTGAGGTAAAGTGAAGATGTTGAGAAGGTAAGATCGTCATGGTGGGTGCAGCCAGAACAGGAAGTGAACCGACACTGTTAGCACCATGCTACATTGCTAACCAGCTATCCAACCTACTGAGCTAATTGCACCCCACCAGGCACTGCTTGAAACTTTGCTGAAGACATGAAATTTGGAAGTTTTACTGTCAGGAGGATGGTGTCAATCTACAAGACAGGGCAAGGTTGGCCAATTGGCAGATTAAATTTAACAACAAAAATGTGAAGTGATTCAGGTTGGTAGCTCAAATGTGGAAAAACAATATAAAATAATGGGGACAACACTAAAAGGAGGTGTAGGAGCAAAGTGACCTGGGGGTTTCAAGGACAGAGAAAGTGCTCAGAAAGTTTTCTGAGATCCCAAGTTTGATCATTTAGAAGCATTGATTGCAAGGAAGCTGTGATACACCTTTGTCAAACATTAGTTTAGCCTCAACTAGAGTATCAAGTCAAATTCTGGGGACCACTTTTCTGAGAAAGATGTAAAAGCTTGAAAGAGGATGCAGTAAAGATTCACGAGAACATTTCCAGTGGCAGGGGACTTGAGTTATGCCGATCAGTTGTAGAAGCTGGGTTATTCTCCTGGGAGAAAGCTGAGGGAGGTGTGAAAGAAAGCTCTGGACAGTGTAGTCAGAAGGAAACTACTCCAGTTCTGAGGAAGTGCCTTACCGGACTTGAAACATTAACTCTGTTTCTCTCTCCACTGATGCTACCAGACCTTCTCCAGCACTTTCTGTGCCTGTTTCTGATTTCCAGCACCTGCAGTATTCTGCTTGTATAAAGTCTGTTCCTAGCTGCTCAACTGGATGGTTCCCATCAAGAAATAGGTGAAGTTACTGGATAGTGCAAAGGCTACGGGCCCTGACAACATTCCGGCAATGAAACAGAAGACTTGTGCTCCAGAACTTGTCACTCCTGGCCCAGTACAGTTACAACATTGGAATTTACCCGACAATGTGGAAAATTGCCCAGATCAGTCCTGTACATAAAAGACAGGACAAATCGAACCCGGCCAATTACCGCCCCATCAGTCTCCTCTCGATCATCAGTAAAGTGATGGAAGGTGTCAGTAACAGCGCTATCAAGCAGCACCTGCTCAGTAATAACCTGCTCAGTGACGCCCAGTTTGTGTTCCACCAGGGCCACTCAGCTCCTGACCTCATTACAGCCTTGGTTCAAACATGGACAAAAGAGCTGAATTCCAGAGGGGGCAGTGAGAGTGACAGCCCTCAACATTTAGGCTGCATTTAGCTATCTCCAGCTGCTTCATCAATGACCCTCCCTCCATCATTAGAAGTGGGGATGTTCTCCAATAATTGTACAATGTTATGCACCACTTGCAACTCCTCAGATACTGAAGCAGTCCACGTTCAAGTGCAACAAGATCAGGCTTGGCCTGACCATCTCCAGTAAGATAATCCATCAACTGGCCCTTGACATTCAATGGTGTTACCATCAGCCCACCATCAGCATCCTGGGGGTTATCATTGACCAGAACCTCAACTGGACTCAATCACATAAATGCAGTGGCTACAAGAGCAGGTCAGAGGCTAGGAATACTGCAATAAGTAACTCACCTCCTGACTCCCCAAAGCCCTGTCCCACCACCTACAAGGCACAAATCAGGAGTCTTATGGAATACTCCCCAATTTACTTTGAAGGAGAAAAAGTTGGAGTGTGGAGACCTGAGGGAGGTGCAAAAGATCAAAGAGGGGCATGAATAGTGTGAATTTTAACATGAAAGGCAGAAGTTTGAGGAAACATGTTTTCACTCAGAGCATGGTGGGGGTCTGGAATGCACTGTCTGAGAGGGTGGTTGAGACAGGAAACCTCTCAACTTTTAAAAAGTACTTGGGGTCACTTAAAATGTGATAACATTCTAGGCATGGCCCTCGTCTATATTTATTGTAGGGCTGGGATTTGGTGGTACAGAATTGATGGGCCAAATGGCCCCCTCCGTACTGTATGATTCTGCTGTTTGATGAGTGATCTGGAATTAGGAAAGTGAAAGGAATAAGCGTATTATCATGTCACAAAGAGAACCATAATCTCAAACAAATCCCGTACATGTGTCAAAAAAACTCAATAGCAGTAATCCCATTGAGGCTCCATTGGGCCCAGGTGTGAACAGCACACAGCAGCAATGGAGCTGCTTTCCTCGTTACTGGAATCCTTTGAGGCAGAAGACAACCAGGTTTGTACCCGAGGGAGGATGAGGCAGAAGGAAGTGTCAGCAATACGAGGTTAACAGAACAAACATCAACCAAGTGCAAAACACAAAGACTCACAAACACAGACAGCAAGATGAATCATTCTTTCCTGGATTAAGAGAATGTCACTATTATCCGTTCACGAAATGTTTCTGGTGAAATTATAGGATTTTTCAGAAGTGTGATGGGATATTCCCCATTTGTAACTCACCTCCTGACTCCCCAAAGCCTGTCCACCATCCTCAAGGTACAAGTCAGGAATGTGATGGAATACTCCCCACTTGCCTGGATGGGTGCAACTCCAACAACACTCAAGAAGCTTGACACCATCCAGGACAAAGCAGCCGCTTGATTGGCACCACATCCACAAGCATCCGTTCGCTCCACCACCGATGCTCAGTAGGAGCAGTGTGTACCATCTACAAGATGCACTGCAGAAAGATCCTCAGACAGCACCTTCCAAACCCACGACCACTTCCATCTAGAAGGACAAGGGCAGCAGATACATGGGAACACCACCCCCTGCAAGTTCCCCTCCAAGCCGCTCACCATCCTGACTTGGAAATATATCACCATTCCTTCACTGTCACTGGGTCAAAATCCTGGAATTCCCTCCCTAAGGGACATTGTGGGTCTACCTACAGCACATGGACTACAGCGGTTCAAGAAGGCAGCTCACCCCCACCTTCTCAAGGGGCAAATAGGGATGGGTAATAAATGCTGGGCCCAGCTAGCAATGCCCATATCTCATGATTGAATAATAAAAAAATACTCAGAACAGACTAGAGAGAAAATTTACTAAATTCCATGCCATGATGGAGATATTTTCTGGTCAACCTGTTCAGAGATGTTATTACACACCTCTAAAGCAGATGGGACTCGATACTAGGCCTCCTGGTTCAGAGATAGGGACACTATCACTCTACCACAAGAGACCTGCAATAGTAATGTATATCCATGTAACACCTTCGGTGCAATAAAGCATCACCATCTCTTCAGAGGCGCAGTAATAAAGCAAAATGCAACACCCAAGCCTTGCAAGGAGATGTTGGGCAAAAGCTTATTCATGCTGGTAAGGACTTTAAGGAGCATCTTAAAGGAACGGAGAGTCTGAGACATTTCAGGAAGGGGATTCCTGATTTTGAGATGAGGGTACAATACTGAAGGAAAACCCGTGAACCTGGCCAATGAGGCACACTGCTCTGGCTCAACTTTTACCCTTCAAAATGGACTGGGGTCGGTGAGGTGGGGGCAGTAAGAGCGATAGTGGTAGCAGAGGGATATACCAGAGTATTGGCCTCAGGTTGATCTCTTCACATCTGCCCCTCCCAGGAAGTGGCTGCAGGGTAGGGGGGCCAAGGGTGAGGGTGAGGGTAGAGTGTTTAACCCCATTGTTGCTGAAGCAGGCTGTAGTCACCAGTTTCTGGGGACGGATGGCTGGTTCATTTCTTTGCAGGCGAGACATTCCTGAGTTTCTGGATCTCTCAGTTAAGGGGTCTATCTGAGTGACAGCTTGTTCAACAAACCCAGCACAGCGCTCCTTCCTGGTTTCCCCTCCCGAGTGACACTGAGACGTAAGCGGCCTTGCCTGAAACCACTTCCCCAGAAAATGTGATATCTCTGAGGAAGTTTGTGGACAAAGCAAAGGGTTATGTAGTTTGGTGTCCCATATATTGAGGGGGGGGTGCAGGGGGTCATACGCTGTTTCCTCATACTGAAGGGAAACTTCCTGAAGGCCACTGGGCAGGGGAGTGGTAAGGGGCTGTGAAGAGGATCTGAAAGGCACCCCTTCCCCAAGGAGGACAAACTAATGCACCAGCTGTTGGAGCAATGGGAGATGGTCCCTGAGAGTAGGCAAAAGAGGGACTGACTATTGAAGTGTAAAAGATGCCTGGGCGACTGGGAGAGAGCCAGAGGGATTTTGGGAGGGCAAAGTCTCTTTGACTGGAATGAAAGTGCTTCTGAGTGGTGGGGAGAAGTGTTGGGGGGAGTCGGTTATGGGGGAATGTGGGGGGGAAACTGTTAGAGGAGAGTGTTGTGGGACAGTGTTTGGTGGAGTGGGGAGAGTGTTGGGGGAGAGTGTTGGAGGGAATGTTGAAGGAGAGTGGTGGGGGGGAGGGTGGGGGAGAGTGTTGGGGGGAGAGTGTTGGGAGGAGTGATTGTGGAAAGTGTTGGGGGGTAGAGTGTTATGGGCTGAGATCACCGCGGTGGCCTGGGGTGGGGGTGACCCTGGGCCCGCCTCTCTCGAATGAGAGAAAAATCTGTGGTCACTTTCACTTCTTTCCTCAAAGACACACACACACACACACACACACAGAAAAAAACATGATCAGATCATTCCCAGGTTGCAGTTTAGTGGGATCTTCCTGTGCACTGATAGTCTGCCGCTTTTCCCACATTCCAAGAGTCACAGGCCTGTAAAACAGGGCGGGGCATTCTGAGGTAGTGAGAGGCGCTACAGAAATTCAAAGCTTGTTTGTCTTCCCTCGAGATGCACAATGTCATTGGGAGCGGTGATTCAGCAGATGTGTCCTTGATGCAAGACTTTTAATTCAATCGATTTTATTATTTTTGGCGGCACGGCATAATGTTTTATTAATTCGTTGTTTGACTGTTGAATCTGTATAACCTCCAAGACAATTACTCTTTGTCAGATATCTTCCCAATAGTCTATGTGTTTTATACTCCAGCTCCAACACTTGCACATTACCGGGCCATGTGGAGAGCTGCCTGGGTATGCCCTGTGCACTAAAGACAAGACAAATCCAACTCGGTCAATGGGCCTACAGCAAGAACATTGGGTTGAGGAAAGTGAGGTAGAGGCTGCAATCAGATCAGCCATCATCTGCTTGAATGGTAAGCAGACTCAAGAGGCTGAATGGCCTGCTCCTATTTCTATTTCAGAAGCTGCTATCTAAATGATGGAAGGGGTCAAGTACTATGCTATACTATATAAATGCAGAGAGATCACATAGAAAATAGGAGCAGGAGGAGGCCATTCAGCTCCTTGATTCTGCTACCCCATTCAATATGATCACAGCTGATCATCCAACTCAGTCCCCTTTTCCTGCTTTCTCCCCCATACTCTTTGATCCCTTTAGCCCCAAGAACTGTATCAACACCTTCTTGAAACATTCAATGTTTTGGCCTCAACCACTTTCTGTGGCAGAGAATTCCACAGGCTCCCTACTCTCTGGGTGAAGATATTTCTCCTCATCTCTGTCCTAAACGGCCCACCCTGTATCCATAAGACTGTGACCCCCTGGTTCTGACCTCCCTGGTCATCAGGAATATCCTTCCTGCATTTACCCTATCTAGTCCAGATAGAATTTTATAGGTTCCTACAAGATCCCTCCTCATTCTTCAAAACACCAATGAAATAGATATAAATAAAAAACAGAAGAACGGCGGATGCTGTAAACCAGAAATGAGAATAGAAATTCCTGGAAAAGTTCAGCAGGTCTGGCAGCATCTGTGGAGAAAATCAGAGCGAACGTTTCGGGTCTGGTGACCCTTCCTCAGAACAGTGAATAGTTCTTGTGCATGAAACACAAAAAAGTTAGCATGCACATACAGCAATTAATTAATAAGGCAAGTAGAAATTTGACCTTTATTGCTAGAGGTTTGGATTTCCAAAACAGGGCAATCCAGTTACAACAGCACAGGATTTTGGTGAGGCTGCACCTAGAGTTCTGTGTACAGTTTGGTCCCCATATTTAAGAAATATAATACTGGCATTGGAGGCAGTTTAATAGGGATTCACGGGGCTGAAGATGTTGATTTATCAGGAACAGCTAAAGAGGTTAGGCCTTTATTTTGTACAGTTTCAAAGAAAGAAGGGTAATCTTATTGAAACTGACAAGATTCGAAGAGGTAGTAGGAACTGCTGATGCTGGTGTCTGAGATAACAAGGTGTGGAGCTGGATGAACGCAGCAGGCCAAGCAGCATCAGAGGAGCAGGAAAGCTGACGTTTTGGGTCTGGACCCTTCTTGAGAAATGGGGGAGGGGGAAGGGGGTTCTGAAATAAATAGAGAGAGGGGGATGCAATGATAGAAGGTGGATAGAGGAGCAGATAGGTGGGAGGGAAGACGGACAGGTCAAGGAGGTGGGGATGGAGCCAGTAAAGGTGAGTGTAGGTAGGAAGTTGGGATGGGGATTGGTCAGTGAGGAGGAGGGGCAGATAGGTGGGAGGGAAGACAGACAGGGAAAGGAGGCGGGGACGAGCTGGTCTTGGGATGCGTTCGGGGGTGGGGAGATTTTGAAGCCTGTGAAGTCCACAATGAGACCATTCTAAGAGGGTTTGGCAGTGTAGATGTTGAGATGTTTCCACAACTGGGGGAGTTTTGGACATAGCTACAGAATAAGGGGACGTCCATTTCAAACTGAGATGCGAAGGTATTTTTTCTCCCAAAGGATAGTGTATGACTGGAATTCTCAACCCCTGACAGATGCGGAGGCTAGATTACTGAAAGTGTTTTGAAAGGAGGTGGATAGATGTTGAAACGGTGGGCAGTTGAGGGCTATGATGAGCTAGCATGAGGGCTGGGGCCATTCATCCATGATCTCATTGAACGGTGGATGAGAACTGAGGGGCCAAATGGTTAACTCCTGATCAAATTTCTTATGTTCTTGTGTTCAGCAATAACCTGCTCAGTGATGCCCAGTTTGGGTTCCGCCAGGGCCACTCAGCTCCTGACCTCATTACAGCCTTGGTTCAAACATGGACAAAAGAGCTGAATTCCCAAAGTGAGGGGAGAGTGACAGACCTTGACATCAAGGTTGCGTTTGACCAATAAAAGCAAAAGGCTGTGGATACAGGAAATCTGAAATAAAACCAGCTCTCCTTCGGAACTACTCACATCAGACTTGAAACGATAACTGAGTG
The DNA here is from genome assembly GCF_021869965.1 of Rhincodon typus. Taxonomy (NCBI): domain Eukaryota; kingdom Metazoa; phylum Chordata; class Chondrichthyes; order Orectolobiformes; family Rhincodontidae; genus Rhincodon; species Rhincodon typus. The sequence goes on from NC_063335.1 coordinate 117,258,676, forward strand.
AACAGTGAAACTTCCGGATCACCTGCAATGGTAGAGTCAGAGACTTGGGTGGGGGTGGATGGTGGGGATCGGTGGGGGGGGGGAGGAGTTGGGAGGTAATGTTGTATATGGGTCTGAAAGGGTTAACACTGAGGAGTGCTAAAAGCACCACCCATTGCGATGATGTCATATGGACTTGATGGCAGAACAGCGTGGGATTGTAAAGGAGTGACATTCTTAACTGCCCTCTGAAATGGCCAAGCAAGTCACTCAGTTCAGGGGGCAATTAGGGATGGACAACATTCGTCTTGGAATAATAAAACTTAATTCCTTGACAACATTGTAATCCTCTCCCCTTCACCTGCTCATTAACTCCTCCTGTCATTTACAATTGGACCATGTCCCTCATGGCTGGGAGGGGTAGGAGCTTTCATCCTTAGAGAAGGACAACTTTGTTGTGACCAATGCACTAGGGTTTCCTGTGAGGGACCCTCTTGCGGTGCAGTGGTAGTGTCCCCACTTCTGGACTGGGAGGCCAGGGTTCATGTGCTACGTGCTCCAGAGGTGTATAATAACATTTCTGAACAGGTTAGTTACAAAAATAGGTTACGTTAAAGAAAAGGGGGCTGTTGTGAGGGGCTGTATTGTGGTGGTGTGGTAGTGACCCCAACTCTGGACAGGAGGCCCAGGTTCAAGTTCCACCTGCTCCAGAGGTGTGTAATAATGTCTCCGAGTACACTGTGAATTGCAAGTGACAACAATTCATTCAATTAGAAAAATAGGTTAAATAAAAAAGGGGGATCTTGTGAGGGGCACTCTTGTGGTGTAGTAGCAGTGTCCCTACCTCTGAGCCAGGAGGCCAGGGTTCATGTCCCACCTGATCCAGAAATGTGGAATAACATCTCTGAACAGGTTAATCAGGAAAATATTCTCAGCTGATGAGAATTAAGGCACTGAAATGGGTTCAGCAAATGTTTGCAAGGATAGTTCCAAGGATGAGGGACTTTTATCCAGACTGGAGAAGACGGGACTGTTCTCCCTGGAGAAGAGGGAATTGAGCTGTTCAATATCATGAGACATCCTCTAGAAGGGGAGAAACTGTTCCCATTGGTGGAAGGGTCAAGAACCCAATGGCACCAAGCTAAAGAGGAATGGTGAGATGAGGAGAAACCTTTTCACACAGTGAGTGGTTAGGATCTGGAATGCACTGCCTGAGTCTGTGGTGAAGGCAGGTTCAATCGAGGTTTACAACACATAAATAGCTGAGTGGAAAACATTTTCAGTTTAAAGGGGAAAAGTTTGGGGGAGAGGGAGTAGGCGAGTTTCTTTTGTAATGAGCTAGCATGGACACAATGGCTGAATGGCCTCCTTCCACGCTGAATCCAACCTTTGAGGAATCTCGGAGTCTCAGAGAGAGTGGGATGTAATAGTTGTTTTGGATAGGGAGTGCAGGGAAGGGTTTGATCGAGTTCTGTGTTAATGATGATCTGTTCACTTCAGCAAGGTGATTACAGCACGACAACACGGGGGAGCATTGTAAAGGAGAACTGTGCTCCAGCAATAACATACTTAAGAGCTAATGAAACCTACCAAGATGTAAAGCCAAGCCCTCCTGCTGACTGTTTTCTCAAAATATCAGAATAAAAAGGCAAACACTTTGCTCAATGGTGATGCATAGTCTGCAAACTGGGGAGTTGAGTAGTATGTTGTGGACTCCCTCTGGTGGTGTGTAGTCTACGGTGCATGTTACTTCATAGAAGTATTTTTAAAAGAATGTTGGGGGAGTTTACCTTTGGTAAATAAATCAACCAGTGATCTCTGCACTTTGGCCTCCCCTCCTACATGCCTGTGAGACATGGGACTGGCTACTCCAAACACCTTGAGCATGACAGGGTCCATATGAGATGCATTCAGAGTATCATGGGCGCGAACGTGAGGAGAAAGTTCTCATGAATGTCCTACTGACTGTCTCATGTCCTTTAGGGAAGGAATCTACCGTCCTGTATCTGGCCTACATGTGACTCCAGACCCAAAGCAACGTGTTGGCTCTTAACTGCCCTCTGGGCAATTAGGGTTGGGCAATAATTGATGGACTTGACAGTGAAGCCTACATCCCGTGAATAAATTTTTTTAAAAAGACAAAATAGTGAAGGCAGCCCTGTTTTCACAGCAGAAACTTGCAAGGGATAGAAATGGTGCAGGCACGATAGGCCAAATGGCCTCCTTCCGCACTGTTTAAATTCTGTGACTGCAAAGACAAACTGGCGACAGCGATTTCTGTTTGCGTGGGCTCATTGTGAAGTTTTCATCCTCAGTAATCCGCAGTCAAGTCAAAACGAGTTTCGCAAGGTCTAAAATGTCAACAGATCCTTGGTGATCTGAGATCACTAAGGAGCTGGGTGAAAAGTTCCTCAAAACTGAGCCTCAGGAAATGAGAAAAGTCCACCTTGGGCTAGAGAAAAACATGACCTGAGGAATGATCTCATGTGGTTGTATTCCTTAGAGAAGTCAGAGGGGTTATCTGATTGAGGTATACAAAGTTCCAAGGGGCTATGGATAGTGGAGGTCATAGAATTGTGGAAGCAGGCCATTTGGACGATCCAGTCCACACCGAGCCTCCAAAAAGCATCCCACCCAGAGTCACCCTATCCATGCAACCCTGTATTTCCCATGGTTAATCCACTTAACCTACACATCCCTTGACACTCTGGGCAATTTAGCATGGCCTATCCATCTAACCTGCACATCTTTGGACTGTGGGAGGAAACTGGAGCACCCGGAGGAAACCCACACAGACACGCAAACTCCACATAGAATCGAACCTGGGTCCTGGTGCTGTGAGGCAGCGGTCCTAACCGCTGCTCCAGAGATAGGGAGACACACTCCATCTGAGTAGAGGGACTAATAACCAAGGGGCATGTCTTTAAGGTGAGGAGCAGGAGGTGAAGACGGAATTTAAGGAAAACTTTCTTTTCCCCCATCGGCTGGTGTTAATCTGGAACTCACAGGGTCCCCCTCTCTCTATTTGTTTCTGAGTTCCTTTCCCCTTCCCCATATCTGAAGAAGGGTCCTGACCCGAAATGTCAAATTTCCTGCTCCTCTGATGCTGCTTGGCCTGCTGTGTTCATCCAGCTCTACACCTTGTTATCTCAGATTCTCCAGCATCGGCAGTTTCTACTATCTCTGAGGTAGTTAGGGTCTGGAATGTCCTGCCTGGAAATGTGGTGGAGGCAGGTTCAATTGAGGCATTTGAGAGGGACATTAGATGGTTATTTGGATAGAAATGGTGAGCAGGGAGATGGGGAAAGGGCAGGAGATCGGCCCTAGGGGATAGAAATGGTGTAGACATGATGGGCCAAATGGCCTCCTTCCGCACTGTTTAAATTCTGTGATTGCAAAAACAAACTGGCAACAGCGACTTCTGTTTGCGCGGGCTCATTGTGAAGCTTTCATCCTCAGTAATCCGCAGTTAAGTCAAAACGAGTTTCGCAAGGTCTAAAATGTCAACAGATCAAACCATGACTGAATTGTATATTTCAATACAGGTTTATTTATGAGAGCAACGTTTGCCTTCCTGCAAATGTCCCTTTGTCACACTTCTCTTTGTCTGAGCAATAATCTTCCGTAATCTCTTCCTAGGCAGCATCTTCATTTTTTTTATTGGTTTTTAACATTTACTGTCTGGTCAAGTTTGAAACCCTTAAGGTATAATGCACAGCATCCATTGTAAATCCCACTGCCACCCCTTCTCATTAATTAGCCCACTATAAATAAACACTATCTAGGAGGTTTTGCACCATAGATGCAATTAGGCGATTCTGTAATTTGAGCCCCATAATGCCTCATTTTAAGATTTAATTAGAAGCTAATTACACACAATTAATAGGTGAAATCAGAGTATTTTCTATAGTATTGTTTCCATAGCAACACAAGTCACAGTTTGTGTGACAGGCTGCTAGGTGTAAAATTATGCCTTTTCATGGACTTAAATGACCAATTTTGCCACACATCTTGGTTTCCATGCATATTCTCTCAAAATACTGTGTTCCGATACAGTTGTCATTAACTTCTGTCTTCTGCAAACTTACCTGATAGCTTGTAATTACAGCATATAAGTACTCGCACATTACTGAAATCTGCAACTCCTCACAGTTCCTGGTAATTAGAAAGCTCACAAGAACAGAGCATTAGGAGAATAATTTAGGAACACTAATATCAACTTTATGCGGAAAAGCAAGGTCATTATCAAGTAATTACCACCCCTGCAAAGCAGGTGTATGCACTCACCATAAATGGGAGCATTTGTAAGAAAGCTCTCTCCCTCTCTCACGTAGCAAACCAGAGGCCCCACACACACACACACACACACACACACACTCACTCACTCACTCACTCACTCACTCTCAGGGAGTGAGGGACAGTTGACAGTCTGTTCCTGATTACAGAGCTGTGTTGGGAGCTAATAATTTTCGAAACAAAAAATGCCTGATGTACAAAAATCCCTAAATTGTGGTTCCCTGCAGGAATGCAAGCCTTAGGATCCATCATTCTATGTTGCCTCTAAAAAGACAACAGGCATTTCATCTCAAGATCAGATTGTGAGTGGAGATGAATCACTCCAGCAGCCACCAACACAGACATTTTCAATCAATTTAATATCCTGTTTTTAACAGTATGCAGAGAAATTGCTTACTAAATGCTATTCTGCTAAGTGCTTGCGAGGGACACAGTTGTCTGGATGGCTGCTTTGTGTTGTAGAGGTGATGCCAACAGTGTGGGTGTAATTCCTGCACCTGGCTGAGGTTACTGTGCAGGTGCCTCACCTGTGGTGGCCCTCAGGTTAAACTGAGAGAGGACTCCTCTGGGACTATGTTGTCTTTGTCTACGAAGGATTTGAAGTCCCTGATGCTTTCAAAAACTTGCAGAAACTTAGGTGCAGCGAGACTTTTTCAAGCTGGTTAGAGTAAGCTGTTGTATGGAGCACACTGTTGCCACAATGCCAGCAAATGCTCACTGGATGGGACCTCTCATTGCCAAGTCAACAAGGGTTGTGGGTTCAAGTCCCACTCTGCACTTTGACTTCAGAGAAATAAACGTTGCCAAGCCAGACCAGTGCTGGGGGAGTGCTGCACTGTCATAGAGTCATACAGCATGGAAACAGACCCTTCAGGCCAACTCATCCACACCAACCAGATATCCCAATCTGACTTAATCCCATTTACCAGCATTTGGCCCATATTCCACAAAACCCTTCCTATTCACAACTGCAGCTTGGACATTACCTAGCAGCTAGGTCAATAGCTTCTCAAAACTGAGCTCCAGGAAATGAAGCAAGTCTGCCTCAGGCTAGGAGGAAGAAATGACCTGAGTAATGATCTCAAGTGGTTGTATTCCTTAGAGAAGACTGAGGGGATATCTGATTCCTATTCATATACTCAACCAGATGCCTTTTAAATGTTGTAATTGTACCACCCTCCACCACTTCCTCTGGCAGCTCGTTCCATACATGCACCACCCTCTGCATGCAAATGTTACCTCTCAGGTCCTTTTTAAAATCTTTCCCCTCTCACCTTAAACCTATGCCCTCTAGTTTTGGACTCCCCTACTGTAGGAAAAAGACCGTGGCTATTCACCTTATCCATGCCCCTCATGGTTTTATAAACCTCTATAAGGTTGTCCGAACGCCTCTGACACGCCAGGGAAAATAGCCCCAGCCTATTCAGACTCTTCCCATAACCCAAACCCTTCAGTCTCAGCAACATCCTTATAAATCTTTTCTGCACCCTCTTAAGTTTAACATCATCCTTCCTATAGAAGGACAACCAGAATTGCACATGCTACTCCAAATGTGGCCTTACCAATGTTTTGTACTTGTGCCTTGTAGATGGTGGGACAGCCTTTGGGGAGTCAGGACGTGAGTTACTCGCTGCAGTATTCCTAGCCTCTGATCTGTTCTTGTAGCCACTATATTTATATGGCTCATCAAATTGAGTTTCTCATCAATGGTAACACAAAGGATGTTGATAGTGGGGGATTCAGTGACATTAACACCATTGAATGTCAAGGAGCAATTGATGGATTGCCTCTTATTGCAGATTGTCATTGCCTGGCATTTGTGTGGTGCAAATGTTACTTGCCTCTTGTCAGCTCAAGCCTGGACATTGTCCTGATCTTGTCACATTTGGACATGGACTGAGCTTCCATGTCCTTCTCTGGTAGAGAATCCAAAGGTTCACAATCCTCTGAGTAAAATAATTTCTCCCAATCTCAGACCTAAATGACATACCTGTGCACCTATACAATTGAAGTAAGACCCCACAGCTGCTGTACTCAGGTTCTCTGGTAATAAATACATTAGCCTTCCTTGCTGCACCTGCAGGTTAGTCCTCAGTGAGTTATCAACAAAGATACTAAGGTCGCTTTGTAAATCTGCATTTTCCAACTTCTTACCATTTAAGAAATATTCTGTACATCTGTTCTTCCTTCCAATGTGGTTAACTCACATTTTCCACTCCTAATGCACCTGCCACATCCTCGCCCACTCATTAATCCTGTCTAAATCCTCCAGAAGCTGCTTTACATCTTCCTCACAACACACATTCCTGCTTAGTTTCAGTTTAGGCTTGAAGGGCCAAAGGGCCTGTTCCTGAGCTGGATTTTTCTTTGTTCTCTGTATCATTTGCAAATTTGGAAATATGTTTACTACGACAGAACTGCCTGTCTGATCCACTACCATGCAATACCCTGTAACTACTGCTTTTCCATTCTTCTTCTTCCTCCTTTGTACAGCTAAATCGTCAATGGTACCATGTGGAACTCTGTGGAACATCACCCTCAACAGTTTCCAAAATGGTCCACCAATTAGCAAGCACAATAAGGAGTCTGTGGTGTGACTACATCCTATACATGCTATTCATGTAATCCTCTAATTTACATATTCACAACAGTGACTCCAGCCGCTGCTGAAGTTTTGAAGTCCGGAGCTCATGCTTGTGTCGATGCATTCGTCTGGAACACGTGGTATGCCTGTGACTTCATAAATACCATAAGATATACAATCCCCTTGGCCCAACTGACCTGCCATCTCCTAACTCTAAAAATTTTACATCATCCTTAGAATAAGTATGGACCTTCTTTGAAAACTTAACAAGCTATTTCTCAGATAGAGACAGAAAATAAGTAATGACATAACACACACTAAACACCAAACATTCACTTTAAAGATTAGAAATACAGACCAAGCCTACTCACCAATCAGCTGCCTTCCCTGCACTCATGGTGTTACACCAATGCTCCTAATATAAGTAGGCTTCTCAATCTGTGCCTTATTTCTTTTCCCACTCACCTCGCACTCTGGAGATTTTAGTTTTGGGTGCAAGCCTTAGTTAAAGCCCTTTTTTCCCATCTGCACCAAATTCCCACTTTGATCCAAATTCCCTGATACTCACTCTGTCTCCGTCTCACTCAGGCAAGATCTCCCTCTCTCTCTCTGAGTGCTCCCACACTCTCTAAGCCCAACCTTCTGATGGAGGTATCGGGAAGTGAGCTGGCGAGGACACTTCCTCTGAGGTGTCGATCCTGTCAGCTTCTGAGGTCTTTTGGGTTTTCTGGGTGGGCTGGGCATTTCAACCATGGCGGGAGTGGGAGGAGAGTGGTGGAGGGCATGTTGGTGATTCCTGCGAGACACAGGGAAGAGAAGAAGTCGTGGACAATGGTTAGTAGTGAGTGAGACTGGCAATGGGGTTACTGAGAGAGTTGCAGTGGAATAAAGAGTGGGACTTAGTTGGTTGGTGGGATACAGATGTCTCAGGCATCCCCACAGGAGTGGGCCTGATCTTATCCTGTGAGGTACAGGATTCTCTGCTAATGGGAGGTGAAGACCCCAGTGTTTCTCGGTCCCATACAGACTCTCTCAGCATCCCTAGGCCTCCTGCGATGAGTGGAAGGGAAGAAAGGTCACTGAGTGAAGCTGAAAGGGGCTAACAGGGCTGTTAATGCTGAGGCAGGTGAGGGAAAAGTGAAAGGTGTTCTGAGGGGGTGAGGAGGCAACACAAACGGCATGTGGGGTGAGTAGAGCGGGAAGGAGGGGATCTTAAGGGTGGGGTTATGGGTGGGGGAGGCGAATGTAAGGTGGCAGCGAGAGAGGAGTTATCACTTCCACTGGTGGAGCGGAGGAACTCAATTACCTGCATGTGGCCATTCCTCCAGACCCATGGGAACAGCAGTGACTCAGGAGGTGAACTGGGGCCAGGCTGTCTGGGGGCTGCTCTTGCAGCTCTCTCTCAGCTGGTCCTTAGGGAAGAGGACAGGCCTCAACGGTGCCACCCCATTCTTGCCCAGGACCCCGGGTCCCTACCTTTGTTCTCGCACAGTCAGAATCAGGGTTGACATGCCAGTGCTCATCCAGTGGCACAGTGGGTCTGTAATAGATGGCATGGGCACAAGGGATTCAGGCCCTTTGGTGGATATCTCACTGAGTGGCAAGTCGTTTTGGGAATGGTGCATGGTAATATCCCAGAGGGTAGTCTAGGCTGGGTCATTAAAAACCTGTCTATCTCAGTCTTTGATCAGGAAGGGGAACCCAAGGGTAATGGGGAAAAGGCAGGAAAGTGGAGTTGAGGATTATCAGATTAGTCATGACCTCATTGAATAGCACAGCAGATTCAATAGGCTGAATGGCCTATTTCTCCTACATCTTATGGCCTCATGGTCTTAGGATTAGATTGGGCTATAATCAGATACGACAGACATGGGATGGGGGAAGGTACTTAATGCAGCAAGTTTGCTAAGACAAGGCGAGAGATTATGATTGGAACTCTCTTCCACAAATGGCAGTGGATGCTGAGATCAGTTGTTCATTTTAAATCTGAGATAGATGCATTTTTGTTAAGCAAAGCTATTAAGGTATATGGGCCAAAAGCAGGCGTATGGAGTTAGGGGACAGGTCAGCCATGACCTCATTGAATAATGGAACAGGCTCGAGGGGCTGAATGGCCTACTCCTGTTCCTATGTTTCTGTAAAACCGGCAAGATCTAGCAGTGAAAATCCCTCTAAAAATGTCAACGCAACTGAGACTTTGCCAGAAACAAACCCACAAAAATTTGGCCCAAACAGTTTGCTGATAACCCTCATTTTCACATCAGCTGCTTTCACAAAGCTAGGAACTGCTGAGCTGCAGTTTGAATTATTCCACAGGCATCGACGATGTTCACTCTCCACCTTAGACTTAGCACAATCACGTTTATCGATTTCTCTGTTTGTTTTTGAACGTGCGCTTCAAAAGCGAAGGGCTGGATGAATCATTGCTGAATTGGCCAATTGACATCATTGGTTTAAGCTGCAATTATTAACTGGAATGACCAGCTGTAAGTTTTGCAAAGATGTAAGTAACATTGTCACTGTGAGTGAGGAATTAAATATTGCAGCACACAGTGGTGAACTAATGAAGATTCACTTCACACTGCTGGTTGTTAATCTTTGATGCCCACCTTATTGTCTCTATCTGGAAGATTAAGAGGTGGCCGAGGTGATTGAAGGAGATGGTCAATCAGATAAAGAGAACATTTTTTCCTTCTGATGGAGAGTGGCCTGGAACAATCCAGGCAGACTCTTAAACATTGAGCCATGCCATTCAGAAGCAATATCTTGAAGCATTTCTTCACTCAAAGCATGAGGTGGATTTCATAATGCCATAAGGCCATTTAGCCCATCAAATCCGCTCTGTCATTCAACCTTGGATGATACGTTTCTCAACTCCATTCTCCTGCTTCCCTCTTCTCCCCTCTTCTCCCCCAAACCCTTGATCCCCTACTAATCAGGAAATTATCTATCTCTGTCTTAAATACACTCCATGATTTGGCCTCCACAGCCCTCTGCAGCAATGAGTTTCACAGATTCACCACCCTCTGGCTGAAGAAATTCCTCCTCACCCCAGTTCCAAAGGGTCATCCCTTCACTCTGAGGCTGTGCCCTCAGGTCCCAGTCTCTCCAACTCATGGGAACATCTTCTCCACATCCACTCTATCCAGGTCTTTCAGTATTCTGTAAGCTTCCCCCTCATCTTTCTAAACACCACTGAGTACAGATCCAGGGTCCTCAACCACTCCTCACAAGACATTCTTGTAAACCTCCTCTGGATCCCCCTCCAATGCCAGCGCATCCTTTCTTAAATACAGGGCCCAAAACAATATTCCAAAAGCTTTTTTACAACAGCCTTGTACAATCTCAGCAGTACATATCTGCTCTTTATTGTAGTCCTCTCACATTGAGAATTCTCTCTCTCAGCCCCAGAAAAAAATGATCAAGGCAGGAGCATGTGAGAAAATCTAGAGGTTGTTAGAGGGTAGGAAGATGGAGTCAGGATCAAAGTAGATATGATATTAATCAAGGATTCTCAAATGGGAACCTGTGACCCCTAGGGGTTTGTGAGAAGGTTTTTGGGGGTCTAAGACATCTCAACACAAACAATTGTAGCCCCAGGAACTTGCAAATCTTAATATTTCTTGGTCATCAGTTATCCCCGTATTAGAACTTTTTGTCATTTATATAAATGATTTGGATATGAACATAGGAGGTATGGTTAGTAAGTTTGCAGATAACAACACAAGGGGAGGTGTGGTGGACACTGAAGAAGGTTACCTCAGAGTACAATGGGATCTTGATCAGATGGGCCAATGGGCCGAGGAGTAGCAGATGGAGTTGAATTTAGATAAATGTGAGGTGCTGCATTTTGGAAAGGCAAATCAGGGCAGGATTTATACACTTAATGGTAAGGTCCTGGGGATTGTTGCTGAACAAAGAGACCTTGGGGTGCAGGTTCATAGTTCCTTGAAAGTGGAGTCACAGGTAGACAGGATAGTGAAGAAAGTGTTTGGTACACTTGCCTTTAATGGCCAGTGCATTGAGTAAAGGAGTTGGAAGGTCATGTTGCAACTGTACAGGACATTGGTTCGGCCACTATTGGAATACAGCATGCAATTCTGGTCTCCCTGCTATAGGAAGGATGTTGTTAACCTTGAAAGGGTTTAGAAAAATTTACAAGGATGTTGTCAGGAGGGTTTGAGCTATAGGGAGAGGCTGAATGGGCTGGGGCTATTTTCCCTGGAGAGTCAGAGGCTGAGGAGTGACCTTGTAGAGGTTTATAAAATCATGAGGGGCATGGATAAGGTAAATAGCCAATGTCTTTTTCCCAGGGTAGGGAAGTCCAAAACTAGAGGGCACAGGTATAAGGTGAGAGGGGAAAGATTTAAAAGGGGCCTGAAGGGTAACTTTTTCACACAGAGGGTGGTGTATGTACAGAACAAGCTGTCAGAGGCAGTGGTGGAGGCTGGTACAATTACAACATTTAAAAGGCATTTGGATGGGTATATGAATAGGAAGGTTTTAGAGGGATGTGGGTCAAATGCTGGCAAATGGAACTAGATTAATTTAGGATATCTGGTCAGCATGGACGAGTTGGACCGAAGGGCCTGTCTCCCTGCTGTACATCTCTATGATTCTATGGCTCTAGAGCAGGTCTCCTATGACCTCTGTCCCTCTCCCATGACCCAGCAAGTTATTTTCACAGCTCAGTATTAAAGCTAAACTGCTGACATTCTTTTAATACCTTTTTGTTCCACTGATAGATCCAGTTCTAAAGTGGTATTTTGTGAGTGTGATTTCTTGTCAGTCTCCCTCAGTGACCGTCCCTCCATCAGAAGGTCAGTTGTGAAAATCTTCACCATCACAGAGTTCAGCTCCATTAACAACTGCTCAGGGACACAGCAATGGCCAATGTGTGGCTCAGTAGGCTGGAATTTAAAACAACATTCAAACACACTGCCTTCTCTCCCACACCTGGAGTCCCCCTACACCCAGAGTCCTTTCTCTCTCTCTCTCTCTCTCTCTCTCTCTCTCTCTGTCCCCTCACATTCCCCCACACCCAGAGTCCTCTCTCTCCCTGTCTCTCCCCACATTCCCCCACACCTCTCTCCCTCTCTCTCTCTCTCTATCTTTCTATCTTTCTCTCTCTCTCTCCCCTCACATCCCCCCACACCCAGAGTCCTCTCTCTCCCTGTCTCTCCCCACATTCCCCCACACCTGGAATCCCCCCTCTCTCTCTCTCTCTCTATCTTTCTCTCTCTCTCCCCCCACCTCCACCCCTCTATTCCCCCGCCCCAACACCCGAGACCTCTCTCTCCCACCCTGGAGTCCTCTCTCTCTCACAGCTGTAACTTTTCTGAAGTCGGGTCACTGGACCTGAAACATTAACTCTGTTTCTCTCTCCACAGATGCTGCCAGACTTGCTGAGTTTCTCCAGCACTTTCTGTTTTTGTTTGATCTCCAGCACCTTCCCGCAGTGAGGTGTGATAGTGGTGGCTGCAGATGGTCGCCCATCATCGAGGACGGAGATATTTGTGGAGCCTTGTCCTCCAGTGAGCACTTTCATTGTCCACTACCATTCATAACTGGGTGTGGCAGGACTACAGAGCTTAGATGTGGTCTGTGTGAGAGTTTGGCTTTTGCCAAGACCACACAATGTTGAAATTTTTCTTTCCCTATTCATTTGTGGGATGTGGGCATCGCTGTCTGGGCCCAGCATTTCTTGCCCATCCTAGTTGCCCCTTGAGAAGGTGGTGGTGAGCTGCCTTCTTGAACCGCTGCAGTCCTCCTGCTGTGGGTTGAAATGCAATTAATTTAATTCTTAAAACAATGACATGGCTTGGTGCAGATAAAAGACACGATTTTTAAAATAAATGCTGGAATATACACTGCAAAGTAATCAACATATCTTGTAAGATTTAGTGTAAATCCAGTTTCCTAAATATTGCAATTTCTCTCACAATTTGTAGTCACCTTAATGCATTGTGTTTGATTAAAAGAGAAAAATCCACTTCCGGATTTAAAAGTTAACTATTATTCAATGGAACTGAAACGCCTATCATAACTCCTGTACCTTTTCAAATAAATATCTAGTGAAAAGGCTTGGGTTGTTATAGATTTTATATCACATGCAAGCCTAGTCATAATTTATCTAGAAAGCTCACCGTTACAAAAGGCACAGAAATACATTCTGGATTGGAACAGTTGTCAAGATGATTTCATAACAGAGAGATAAACATCACGGTCATCTTGCCCCATTTGTAACCATATGGACCACGGGTCTCAAACGATATCTGTGCAGTTTTCGGAAAATAGATTTTGCATCTTGCAAACTATTCAGATAGAGCTGCAACAGTATTCGGCACCTCTTATTTTAACAATGGAAAATCGAGTCTGGATTCCAGAAGGAATTACTGCATTTCAGTGAAATTATTGATCGCAGAAAAATTCTTAGGTTAATAAAACAACTACCTGAATTTATACTGTGCCTTTAACAGTGTAAGGCATCCCAAGGTGCAACACAGGAGTGTGATCAAACACAGTTTGACACTGTACCCAGGAAGAGATATTAGGTACAAGTAGCCAAACACTTGGTCAAAAAGGCAGAAACATAGAAGATAGGAGGATGCCATTCAGTCCTTCGAATCCATTACACCAGTCAACATGATGATGATTGCTCCTCTTTCTCAACACCCCACTCTCGCTCTCTCCTCATATCCATTGACACCTTTTGCCCCAGAAATCAACCAATTTCTTTCTTAAACACATTTAGTGACATGCCTCCAGCCTTCTGTAGTCAAGTATTCAATAAGTTGCCTACCCATTATCTAATCTGTCCAACCCTGTTGGAACTTTATACGTTTCAATCAGATCCCCCTCTCATCCTTCTAAACTCAATTGAATACAGGCCCAGTCAAACCAATCTCTCCTCATAACGAAAATCCCACCATCATTGGAATCAGTCTGGTGAACCGTCACTGCTCTCCCTCTTTGGTAAGTGCATCCTTCCTTAGATAGGGAGATCAAAACCGCACACAATACTCCAGGTGTGGTCTCACCCAGGCCCTGTGTAACTGCAGTAAGACTTCCTTCCCCTGCTACTCAAATCCACTTACAATGAAGGCCATCATACCATTTCCTTCCTAACTGATTGCTGCATATACGTGCCTGCTTTCAGTGACAAGGATATTTGTATGTCAACATTTCCCAATCTGTCAGCATTTAAGCAATACCCCGCCATTCGGTCTTAAAAAAGAAATTCTTTCCTAATTCATTTACAAGACAAGGGTGTCACTGGCTAAGCAGCATTTATTGCCCATCCCTAATTGCCCAGTTAAGAGTCAACCACATTGCTGTGGGTCTGGAGTCACATGTAGGCCAGACCAGGTAAGGATGTTGTTTCCTTCCCTAAAGGACATTAGTAAACCAGACAGAGATAGCAGGAACTGCAGATGCTGGAGAATCTGAGATAACAAGGTGTAGAGCTGGATGAACACAGCAGGCCAAGCAGCATCAGAGGAGCAGGAAAGCTGATGTTTCAGGCCTAGACCCTTCTTCAGAAAGGG
>NC_063335.1:117283081-117310270 GCF_021869965.1 Rhincodon typus
CAGGCCAAGCAGCATCATAGGAGCAGAGAGCTCCTATGATGCTGCTTGGCCTGCTGTGTTCATCCAGCCCTGCACCTTGTTGTCTCGGATTCTCCAGCATCTGCAGCTCCTACTATCTCTTATTCTATAAGCTTCCTGATTACTTCCTCTAAAGTGCAGACTAACCTCCCCCGATTCATGCGCTAGGACACCCAGATTCTTCTGCATCCCAGAGCTCTGCAACCTCTCACCGTTTAGATAATGTGCTTCTTTTTTAAATTCTTCTGGTCAAAATGAACAATTCCACACTTTCCCACAATGAGCTCCATTTTCCAGCTCCTTGCTGACACAATTCACCTATCTATATCCCTTTGTCAGCTCCTTGTGTCTCTTCACAACTCATTTTCCTGGCTGTCCCTCTGTCATCGCTAAATTTACCCAGCATACCTTCAGTCCCTTCAAAGAACAAATAACAAGGAATAGTACAGCACTGGAACAGGCCCTTCTGCCCATCAAGCCTGCACTGACACATGACACCTTTCTAAACTAAAAACCTTTTGCTTCCATGTGGTCCCTATCTCTCCATTCCCTGCCTATTTATATATCTATCAATGTTTCTATTGTATCTGCCTCCACCACCTCCTCTGGCAGCACATTCCAGGCACTTAACTCCCTCTGTGTTTAAAAACAAACTTACCTCTCACATCTCCTTTAAACCTACTCCCTTTTACCTTAAACCTGTGTCTCCTCGTAATTAATATTTCTATCCTGGGGAAAAAAAACTTCAGCTAGCCATTCTATCCACACCTTTCATAATTTTATAAACTTCTATCAGATCACCTATCAGCTTCTGACATTCAAGTCAAAACAATCCAACTTTGTCCACTCTCTTCTCATAGCTAAAACCCTCTAAACAAGGGTAACATCCTGGTAAACCGTTTCTGTACCCTCTCCAAAACCTCCACATCCATCTGTTAGTGGCAACCAGAACTATACACAATATTCCAAATGTGGCCTAACTAAAGGTTCTATGATTTGCAAGTTGTTATACTCAATGCCCTGACCGACGAAGGCAAGCATGCCATATGCCTTCTTGACCAACTTGTCAACTGATCTTGCCATTTTCAGGGAACTGTGACCTGTATGCTAGATCCATCTATACATTGATGCTACTAAGAGTTCTGCCATTTACTGTATAATTCCCTCTTGCATTAGACCTTCCAAAATGAGTCACCTCGCATTTGTCCAGACTAAACTGTATGTCCAGTTTCTCCACCAAACTCTCCAGCCTATCTATATCCTGCTGTATCTTTTGGCAATCCTCCTCACTATCCACAGCTCCCCAATCTTTGTGTTATCTGCAAATATATTAATCAGACCACCTACGATTTCCTCCAAATCATTTACATAAATTACCAACAACAGGGGTCCCAGTACTGATCCCAGAGGAATACCACTGCTCACGGGTCTCCAGTCAGAAAAACACCCTTCCACCACTACTCTGTCTTCTTTGACCAAGCCAGTTCTGTATCCACCTTTCTGGCTCACTGTGGATCCCACGTGACTTCACCTTCTGCATCAGCCTGCAATGAGAGACCTTGTTCAAGGTCTAAAGCCCATGTAGACAACATCTGTAACCCTGACCTCAATCATCTTTGTCACTTTCTCAAAAAGAAACTCAAATCAAGTCTATGAGGTACAACCTCCCCTGCACACAGCCACGCTGTCTATTGCTAATAAGTCCATATTTTTCCACACATGAATAAATCTTGTCCCCAAGAATCTTCTCCAATAATTTCCCTACCACTGATGTAAGGCTCACTGACCTGTAATTTCCCAAATTATCCCTGTTGCCCTTCTTAAACAAAGGAACAACATTAGCTATGCTCCAGTCCTCTGGGACCTCTCCTGTAACTATATAGAGGATACAAAAAATTTATTTAAGGCTCCCGCTATTTCCTCCCTCAGCATTCGAGATGGATCCCATCTGGTCCTGAGGACTCGTCTACCTTAACATTTTTCAAAGCACCCAATATCTCCTCTTCTTTTTCATTGCAGTTTTTAAAATATAAATTGTAAAATATTGAGCCCCTAGCACTGACCCCAGTGGCACACTAATTGGGACATGCTGCCAGCCTGAAAAAGACCCATTTATTCCTAATTTGCTTCCTCTTTGCACATCAATCTTCTATCCATGCCAATGTGTGACCCCACCCCCCCACCCAGTACCGTGAAGCTTTTAATTTTCACAATAACTTTTGCTGCGGCGCCTTAATCAAGAGCCTTGCGGAGATCTAAATACAATACATCACTGGTTCTCCTTTATCTACAGCACAGGTAATTCTTCAAAGATCTCCAATAAGTTAGTTAAACATGATTTCCCTTTGTCAAGGTATGTTGGCTCTGTCTGACTACCTTTAACTTATCTCAGCGTCCTGTTAAAGGATCTTTAATAACAATTTTGAACATTTTCCCTATGACAGACATTAAGCTAACCAGTTTGTAGTTTCCTGCGTTTTTGCTTCCCTTCCTTTCTGAATAAAGAAGTTACATTTGTTGCTTTCCAATCTAAAAGAACCTTCCCTGAATATAAACGAGCTTTGGAAAATTAAAAACAACTCATCAACTCTTAAACCAGTTATATCTTTTGAGACCCTAGGATGAAATCCATTAGTACCTGGGCACCTGTGAACTCGCTTATCCAACGTTTTACTCCATTACTTCCCTGGAAATTGTGACTTTTCTGATCCCCCTCCCTCCCTCCCAATTGTTGATTTACAGCCATTTCCTGGATGCTACTTGCATCTTGTCTAGTGAAGGATGAGGTAAAACATTTCTTCAGTTCATCTGCTGTCTCCATTACTGTGTCATTTTCTACAGGACCAACACTTATTTTGCTAACTTCCTTCTTTCCTTAAAAGTTTGAAGAAACTTTTATATTTTTGGATAACTTTCTCTCATACTCCAATTTTCTGCTCCTTATTAATTTTTCAGTAATTTTTGTTTACTGTTTTCTATAAGATGTCCAATCTTCTGACCTGCCACCCATCTTTGCACAATTATATGTATTTTATTTAAGTCTGATATCATCTTTGACTTTTTAAAAGTTAATCACAGGTGGCAGATTCAGGTTCTGGAGACTGGGGCCCACCATGGCAGATGGTGAAATTTGAATTCAATAAAAAGCTATTTGTAAGAAAATAAAAGATTATGTTAAGCATGTGTTCACTAATAGGGAGGAAATCTGCACTTAACCAGCCTGGCCAACAGGTGGCACCAGATGACCGAACTGATGCATTCGAGAGACAATTGGATGGTTGTTTGTGCAGGAATATGGGGAAAAGTACAAGATTGGCACCAGCTAATTATGTTCATTTGATGAGTCAGTGCAGTCACACTGGGCTGAATGGTCTCCTTCTGCATCATAATGATTGTCTAAAAGCTGTTAACTTCCTTTTGACAAGGCCCAGAGAGTCATTGAGGGTTCCAGTTAAAATATATAATTATATATATTTAAAAAAAGCACATTTACCAAACGTCACCAAATTAGCTAAGGGGGAGAAGTGCTGAACTAAATGAAAACACTGTGGATGCTGGAAATTTGATATAAAGACAGAGAGAACTGCAAGCGCAAGAGTTGTCTGGTGGGATCCGTGGAGAGGGAAACCATGTTAATGTTTCAGATCCGTGTCTTTTCATCAGTGTGGAGAGCATTTGGAAGTGAAATGGGCTTAGTGCGGGTGAGGAGTGGCAGGGGGTGGGGAGGAAGATAACAGAAAGGGAGAGATAGGGTAGAGGGTCAGAACTTCACTGAGAAAAGGCGTAATTGGTGTAAGGATAGAGGGTGGGTGCGGTGGCTCAGTGGTTAGCACTGCTGCCTCACAGCACCAGGGACCTCGGGTGTCTGTGCAAACTCCACACAGACATTCTCCCAGTGTCTGCGTGTGTTTTCCCCCCACAGTCCAAAGATGTGAGGTTAGGTGGGTTGGCCATGCTAAATTGCCCCACAGTGTGCAGGCTAAATGGGTTAACTATGCTAAACACTGGGTTACAAGGATAGGGTGGAATCTTGTTTGGACGGTCAGTGCAAACTCGATGGGCTGAATGGCCTCTAGTTGCCCTACAGGCACTCTATGATTGGATAGGTAACCAATCCTGACCTTGCTAGTGACACTTATATAAAAGTTATGAATTTTAACCTCAATCCCAGTTGGAATACATTCACCAAGCACATTTCCAAACAATTTCTTTACCTCTACCTTCTTACGTAAAAGTATTGTTTACCTTTTCTCTGAGAAGGTGGTGAATGAATATCGTTGCCCTGTCACTAAAATGTGCACAGAATCGTCCCAGCGGATTTGATCTCGGGTTATTCCACCCTTTCCTTCCCTCCAACCCCCAGCAAGGAGATGGCCTCATTCTGAACAAATCCTGGGAAATGATTGGGAATCACACCATGAACCTATGCCCCATACCACAGCAGAGAAGCACAGTGGCATTGATCTTCCTCATCCCTGACAGAGTCCTGCATCTAAAACATTGTTTCCCTCTCTGCAAACACTGCCAGGCTTCCTGTATCTCCGCTATCCACAGAATGGTTACAGTGCAGATAGAGGCCTTTCAACACATCATGACTGTGCTAGCTCTATGAATGAGTAATTCACCTGGGTCACAATCTCCTTTCTCTCCAGAACGCTGCTCTCTCTTCTTACAACAATGATCCAATTCCCTCTTGAAAGCCTTAGTTGAACCAGACTCCACCACGTCTCCAGACAGCGCATTCCAGAGCCTAACCACTCACCACATGAATCAGTTTTTCCTTGAGTCTCCACTCTGCCTTTTGCAAATTATCTTAAATCTGTGTGCTCTGTTTTTTGCTTCTTCCATGAATGGTAACAGTTTCTCCCCATTTATTCTGCCCAGACATCCCACGAGCATGAATATCTCGATCAAATCTCCCCTCGACCTACTCTCCGCTGGATAGAACAATCCGAACTTCTCCAGTCTCTCCTCAGAACTATCCCTCATCCTGGTGACATTCCCTTGAATTGAGATAGCTTCTTGATCAGTCGGGCAGCTGAGAGGAAAGTGGGCGTGAGGAATGTTGGATCAGCCATGATCAGGAGCAGACTTGAGGGGCCGAAAGACCTACTCCTGTTACTGTTTCTTATAGTCTTTTTTTTTTTTTGCATCCTCACTAATACCCTCATGTCCTCACTGAAAAATGTTGCCCAGAACTGAGCTCAATATTCCAATTGCGGCTAAACCAGCCTCACATTAACCCATTGCTCTCCTCCAGGAGTAATGGTGAGCCTTGTACAATTCATAACTGATTCCAGACCCAGTCCAGATTTTTTTTTAATATAAACACAGGGTAAGTGTGTCGCTGGCTAGGCCAGCATTTACTGCTCATCCCAGAGGGTAGTTGAGTGTCAACCACATTGCTGAGAGTCTGGAGTCACATGTAGGCCAGACCAGGTAGAAATGACAGATTTCCTTCCTCGAAAGGAAATTAATGAACCAGATGGGATTTTACCAGGGATCAAACTAATTTTTCTTTTGAGGGCTCCTCTAAGATTTTCTTATGAGCTGCTTTTCTGGTTCTAGGCAGATTTCTTTCATTCTCACTTAACTCCTTTATTAGGTGATGTGGTCATGCAGCAACAATACCTTCTGAATTTGCATTAACTTTCGAGACACAGTATTTAATTCAGCAGAAGACAACAAGCATTAGTTAATAAATGATATTTTTTCTCCCTTCAATGTTATTGATATGCACTTCTACATTTAAAAAAGCCATTACCCTAAACAAACCTTCTACAGACTGATGCAGTTACAGCTAATTGAAATTTAATGATTGACAGCAGTCATTACAGTCAGATCCACTAAATTCTGTCCAAGCGTAGTTTATGCAGCCTTATACTAGAGATTCCACATTTAATTGCAAACGATTCATTACCTCCTACAGTCTCTTTCTTCCCCCCATCACAGCCTTCTTACAGCCTCCTTCACACTTCCATCTGGAAATTTCCTTCTCTCCACGCGCCCCCTCAACCCCCACACCAAACCCTCCTGTAACTGTATCTTTTCCCCCTACCCTCCTCTAGACAATAGCCTTATTTGTTACCCATTAGATAGAACTCCTAAATCCTGCAAAAGTCACCTTTACCTTGACAAAAGGCTCAACTAATCCTGGATGACCTTGGTTATAACACTCCCCCTGCCCCACAGGACAAAGCTCTCACTCCCCCACATCCCGCACCAACCATTCCAGCTCTCGCTCACACCTTACCCCAAGATTCTGACCCCTTTGTAGTACATTGAAAACTGTTTTGTGTATTTTGTTCACTTAACCCTACCATGCACAAAGCTACCAGCAGAGGGAGTCTGCTAGGAAAAAATAATAAAGTAAAGACATCATAGTCCTACCATTGGGCTGCTATCGCATTAGAGAGCGAGACAGAGAGCGACAGAGCGAGCGAGCGAGAGCCAGAGAGCGACAGAGCGAGCAGGAGTCACGACTGGTGGTGGTTTAACTTGAGGGTCACCATGCCTCAGGCGAGGGGAGAGACTGAGAAGGACAGTCCCTCATGGTAACCTCAGCCAATGGAGGAATTGAACCCACAGTGTTGGCATCACTGACAATTAGACCAATCATCCAGACAACTGAGCTAACTGACCCCCAGCTCAAAGGATTATGTTTAACTTGTTCCAATTCTCAATGTCTTTGGCTGAATGTACAACTATTTTACTCAAAGGTCACACCTTAGCTCTCAACTCACTGTTAAGGGGAGACAATTTTCCGACATCTATCCTCGTGAGCACCTGAAGAATTCTTTTAATGTTGCAATTGGATCACCTCTCGTTAATCTAAGCCCCCATGAGTTCTGGTCCCTAAAAACTGTCCTCACAGGACATCCTCTCTCCCCAGTTTTCTCTGATGAACCCGTGTTGCACTCCCTCCAAAGCAAGTGCACCGTTCTTGGGGAAGGAGACTAAAACTGGACCCTGTTTTCTAATTACAGTACTATTTGAACATTAAGAAACTCAGCACATTTCAAAATGTACTTTCCCTCTCAGATTCCTTGTCAAATTTAGTCTTTAGAAACAGACAGACAATCTCTTAAATAAAACACAGCCTACATGCATGGGCTACTATGCATGTATTGTTATCTGTGAAAACTCTTTACGTTACTCAGTAGAACTGCAGAATCCTACTGCTTATTCCTTTATTTTCCTAGTTTAAACTACAAAAGACTTCAATGTTAACTATTAGCTTTTTTTAATTTTTCTATTTATTCTATAAAGTAATGCTTAACTTTTTAACTTTTGTTTTTCTTACTAATTTGTACCTAAATACTTTGGTACCTAAGATGGTGCCATTTGTGGCAACATTATACTCAAGTACAGGAGTACAAAGTGTATGTGTAACAATAAAAACTAAATCTAAAATCACAGACCATTTGGTCCATCATTCCTGTGCTGGACCTTTGAAAGAGCTGCCCAGCTAATCCCTCTCGCAAATCAACCCCTCCTTCTCTTGTAGCCCTGCTAATTATCCCCTCGAAACACACAACCAGAGCTTAAAAGAATCCTGCTGAAGACACTCAGCAGGTCTGGCAGAAACTTTGTTCCAGGCTCCACAGTTAACAGTTCAGATCATTGAGCTTCTAGCAGGACCAAGAGAAAGCAAAAGATGGATTGAGTAGAGGTGTACAAAGGTGGGTCAGCATCATCATCATCAATAAAATGACTTTTTCCAAGTACATGCATAATTTTGAAATTTTGCGCAATTTGTTACAACACCCCCAGTAGTGACAACCCATCTCAAACAAATTGAAGTAAGAGTTGTACAGCACAGAAGCAGACCCTTTGGTCCAACTCATTCGTGCTGACCCAGATATCTTAAATTAATCTAGTCCCATTTGCCAGCATTTGGCCCATTTCCCTCTAAACCCTTCCTATTCATATCACCATCCAGATGCCTTTTAAATGTTGTAATTGTACCAGCCTCCACCACTTCCTCTGGCAGCTCATTCCATACACGCACCACCCTCTGTGTGAAAAAGTTGCTCCTTAGATCCCGTTTATATCTTTCCCCTCTCACCTTAAACCTATACCCTCTAGTTTTAGACTCCCCCACCCTGGGGTAAAGACCTTGTCTATTTACCCTATCCATGCCCTTCATGATTTTATAAACCTCCATAAGGTCACTTCAGCCTCTGATGGTCCAGGGAAAATAGCCCAGGTCTATTCAGCCTCTCCCTATAGCTCAAACCCTCCAAACCTGGCAACATCCTCCTAAATATTTTTCTGAACCCTTTCAAGTTTAACAACATCCTTCTTACAGCAGGGAGACCAGAATTGCACACAGTATTCCAATAGTGGCCTAACCAATGTCCTGTACAGCCACAACATGACCTCCCAACTCCTATACTCCATGCACTCACCAATAAAGACAAGCGTGCAAATGCCACCTTCTGCTTCTAAGGCTTATTTGTTGACGAGCTGGGGGCATCGCTGGTTAGGCCAGCATTTATTACCCATCCCTGATGGCTCAGAGGAGAGTTAGGAGTCATTCACATTGTTGTGGGTCTGGAGTCACATGTAGGCCAGGCCAGGTAAGGATGGCAGTTTCCCTCCCTAAAGGACATTAGTGAACCAGGTGGGTTTTTACAACAATTGATAGCCATCGAACTGCCTCTTTACTACACATTTCTTAATTGAAGTCATAGCAGATGGTGGGATTGAACCAATGTCCCCAGAACATTAACCTGGCGCTCCAGATCAAAACTCCAGTGACATTACCAGTACACCATCTCCCCTTGAAGGATAAACATCAACGAAGCCATCAAGGGAAACCACCCACCCTCCTCCTCCAGAAATAGTGTAATGAAACCTTTCACACTCTCTGATGTCTTAGGGTCTTATTATACCAGACCATAACCCAATCTAATCTCAGGCCACTGACATGCAGCAGAAGTGAAACAGCTTTGCTCAGTTCTGCGTTGAGGAAACGCCCCAGCTGAGACGAGAATTGAGGAAATGCCTCTCATATGGATACTGCATGACAGACACTATCAACATTCAAGACATGTTTATAAAAATTCAACACAATACATGTTAGCAATGTCCCAAATGGAGAACACACAATATAATTGTTGAACACATTGACCATACAGACAATTTATATTCCAACTCACATTCTATAGAGATGTAACAGAGTGGTATTCAGCACTAATGATCATGTAACAAACTATCCAACTTGCCAAAACATTCACAATAATGTTCCTCAACAAGCAATAGCTGCACATTTTTGTTTTAAAGAAAAGCCTTCATTTTCTGCCAGTCTATAGTCATTGCAAAAACGTCTGTTTTCCATCTGTTTCTGAATACAATGCCACACGCAGACATTGCAAAAAAAAAAAAATGACCATGACCCGACAGTAACACTGCAAAAAAATAGAAAGCCAGGGACAAACTGAATCATTAGTGCCATCACTGCTTGGCCTGTTTAACTTGCGTCTATTTCCTCATGCAACGTGCTTAGCTCTGGAACAGCCCCTGATCTCTCTGGGGAGTGGGAGGCTCTGGAAACCACTATTCCAAGCTCAACCTCTTTGATACTGGGTCACAGAGCTTGACAACAGTGACATTCGGATTTGGCTGCTGCACAAGGACAAGCGAAGATCAGCCAGTTTCAGAAGCTACTGTTGGCTCCACTGATATCTATTATTCAACAGATCCCTGGACATTTCTTCCAGACACAGGGCAATGGTTCACAACAGCACATGTTCCCAACGATAAAAGGTCACATGAAAAGAAAAGTCAGCAAGGCGCACTCAAATAATTTATGCAGCTCATCTGATTGAGCTACGATTAACACTATTTGCACTTGGACCAATTATATTATCAGTGACCATTCCATCCTGTCTGTGTGCACATGTGCCTGCCTGTGCGCATGGGGTGTATGGGACTGTGTGTCGGAGACAGAGAGAGAGAGAGCGGTGTGTGGGAGAGAGAGAGAGGGAGGGAGAGCGAGCGAGTGGTGTGGGGGAAGACAGAGTGAGAGAGAGAGGTGTGGGGGAGGGAGGGGGAGAGAGACAGGGAGGGAGAGCGAGTGAGCGGTGTGGGGGAAGAGAGAGTGAGAGAGAGGTGTGGGGGAGGGGGAGGAAGAGAGAGAGAGAGAGAGAGAGAGAAATCACACATCAGGTTATAGTCCAACAGATTTATTTGAAAACACAAGCTCTCAGAGCCTCAGTCCTTCTTCAGGTGTTAGTCTAATACCTGACTAGCACTTGAAAAAGGACAAGGGCTCCAAACGCTTGTGTTTTCAAATAAACCTGTCGGACTATAACCTGGTGTCATGTGATTTCTGACCTTGTCCACCCCAGTCCCAACACCGGCACCTCCACATCATGTGTGAGAGAGAGAAGGGGAGGGAGAGGGAGAGTGGTGTGAGAGGATGTGCGCATGTGAGAGAGAGAGAGAGAGTGTCTGAGTGTGTGTTAGAGAGAGAGGGTATGTGCGAGTGTGTCTGTGAGTGGTGTGCACACATGTGTGTATGTGAGAGAGACAGTCTGTCTGAGTGTGAGAGAGAGAGGGTGTTTGTCTGTGTGTGTGTCTGTGAGTAGTATGTGTGCATGAGTATGTGTGAGAGAGAGAGAGAAAACAGAGACAGAGATTTCCTAGCAAATAAAAATAATTCTCTCGTATAATGTACCTGACAAATTACAGTTAACTTAATTTCCTCTTAAATAACACAGTGAGCTGTTTAGCTCCACAAACAAAGTCAGAAACTGCTTTCTGAGAGGGTGGTAAGAGGTTAGCAAAACAATGTGACGTTACCAACATATGGAATACAGCTTTTTAATAATCCACTCATGGTTGTTACCCATCCCCAACATGGGATGTGGCTAGACCAGCATTTAATGCCCATCCCTCCTCACCCAGAGCGTGGTTAGAGTCAGCCACATTGCTATGCATCTGGAGTCACATGTAGGCCAGACCAGGTAAGGGCGGTAGATTTTCCCTCTCTCAAGGGCATTAGTGACTCAGATTTTATGATGGGATTTTATGACAATCGACAATACGTGGTCACCGATGCCAAGATTAGCTTTTTATTCCCAAATCAATCAATTGAACTGAAATTCCCCAGCTGCTACATCCGTGCTTCTGAATCAGTAAACTAGGCCTCTGTATTCTTCATGTAGTAACATAGTCACAATGCATTAACCCCAAAAGGAAAAATTACAACTCTCGGAGCAACACTTCTTGGGTCAACTCAGCAGGAGTCTGTTTCAAAACTAAAGGGATTGCGTTAGCAATGTGTGGAACGTGTGCCGGGTTCAAAAGGGACAGGGGATTACCCACGAGTCTGGTGCTACAGAAATGCTGATCACCCTGTGAACCCACAGGGGCAGTGTCATTGAGATCTACAGCACAAAGGATGTTCGGCCCATCGGGTCTACCCCTGTCAAAAACAGCCACTTCACTCGTTCTAAAGTATAAAAAAGCCATTGAGTTGAAGGTTGGGAGGTTAGCTTGAACTATAGCACAAGGGAATGAACAATTTGAGCTACTGGTGTAAACACTCTTCATAGAGCTCTTCTACCTTCAAAAGCCAGAAAAGAGGAACCAGAGAGGAGGTCAGAAAAAAACATGCGGAATCTTCAGAGAAAATAGCATTTGGCATAAATTAAATATTAACCTCTGGGCATGAGAGTCACCACATTTAACACACCCCTCCCCACTCAGAGTTTTTTAATTTGATTCTGGGAGTGGGTTTTGTCAATACTGTTTCAGAAAGCTGTGTGTGAGCATAATTTCCAGTCTCCATAAACACGTGTACTTAGAGCAAAAGCCTTGTTCACTTTAGCTCTCCTGCATAGCGTAGCAAATCAATACAAATAAAGCAGCAGCAAATATTTCGTGTTGGTAACAGGCAATTCTTCAACATCCTGGCTCCTCATTATCTTCAATTTTTAAGAAAAGTCTCAGCGTGATCTTAAGAGAGGATGAGCCAGGCTGATGGGAACATCAAGAAATCTGGGGAAAGGGATACTGCAGAGTCTGAGACTGAGGAATCCAAGCCGTGAGGTCAGATTGTGCTGGAAGACGCGCTACCTGCTGGGTCCCACGCACAGCGGAGGGTCTGTCACAGCAAGATCAGTCCACAGCGTCAAAATCCAGGTCCTCCAACACACCCGCTCCATATTGAGAAAACACAAGAGGGTGCTTGGTCAACTCTCGTGCAAAAGATTCATGAAGTCATTGAAACTGTCATAGACTTGAGAGACACAGTGAAATGTCTAGGGGTGGATAAACGGTGGGAAATAGGCTGGACACAGCGGGAAATGGAGTGGGGGGGTGGTTGTGAAGTGGTGGGGAGGGGTGGAAGGAGCACTGGTCTGGTTAACCTGGTCACCACTGGTCTTGTCAATCTGGTGACCACCTTGGTCAGAGAATGAGTAATGCACCTCCCTTGCTTGCAGTGCCCGAAAGTCAGCAGTTCCCCCGTCCCTGGCTGTGTCTTTGCAACAGGTTAGCTTGTGTGTTTTGCTTTCTTCCTCCTCCGTGGCTGACCGGGGCCAAAATGTGGAAATTAAAAACTTTCTGGGTGAGTGCCCACATTCTTCCCAAGCTCTGCAGACAATTCATTGCAAGTTCTGTGGAGACAAAAGAGACCCAAAACTTTAGACCAAATTAAAGTTCAATTGAAACACCATTGAATTTGTACATGTGCAGACAGTAACACTACATCATCTTTATATTTTAAAAAAATATATACTTTATCCAAATTCCATTCCACAAGCAACTTGATGAGCATAACCACTTTGGTACGAAGATAAAAGAATGATCTACATTTACCTGTGAAGTTTTAAGGAGATCTTTTGACTAAATGGTTTCTTTTCACCTCTTCATTGGGGTCAGTGCCCCTCATGCCCTCCTCCTTCCCAGCTCCATAAGCTACAGAGTGGTCAGCTGTAGACTCTGCCCACCCTTCCACTGCTCCAGCTTCGTTAACAGTTTCCAGGACCTTCTGTCTTGTATCTGTTGGAGCTCCTGTTTGCATTCATCTGCGAAGACTCCTTCACCCGACTACCAGGAATCTTCAAAAGGGAGATCGGGGCTCGAAAGATTCACCGAAAGAAATTCAATGTGCGTTTCCCCCACCCCACACCTGTTCCCCTCCCCCACCAGCAATATTTCCGACGTTGCAGGATCTGCACTGTCCACATGAAGAATGGCCACTCAAGACTGATATGCAACAGAAGTTGAGCCTGATTCTTCTCCCAAGAACACAGATTGAGGGGAAAGAACAAAAAGCAATTTTCATCTGCAGGCAGAGGGAGCTTAGGTAAGAAGGAACGAAGATTCCAATCACAAGCTGATAGCCCAAGGAAGCCATGGGACATAGGGACTGTTACTTATCGGCCACTTTCCACTCTCCGCAGCTCGGATTATGTGAATTCTACCAGATTCTTGATGAGTTTCCCACTATGTATCCACACAGAGGTAGCTTCTTCCTACCGGAGATTCTTGTCCGAATGGTCCAGTTGGAACAATGCAGTGAGAACCATGACTTAAACAGCACTGGGGCAGGTCAATCAGCCCATCTTTGAAAGTGCTAACCAAGAAGTTGCATTTCCCTCTCTCTTCCTCCAAACTCTCAGAAATGTTAACTCGATGGGGTTAGCGTGAGGAGAGGGCCAGGGGGTACTGGGAGTCTGGAAATGACCTACTATTTCTTCAGATGTAGCACAGAAATTTGCAAGGGTGCGCTTAAGGCTACAGGTAAAGTATACCCATTGGATGGCAACTCATACCACAGCAAGGTGTAAACCAGAGTCAGAGTCAATCTGAGGAGTTACTTGAAGGGTTAATTGAATTTAATTGCCAGTACATGTTGAAATTCTTGCAGTGTTAAACTACAGCAGAAAGAGATACAGGACAGAAAAAGGAGGCCAACTGACCCATGACATTGGTGCCAGCCTTTTGGAATAACCATTCAACTGCTACCATTGCCCACTCCCAGGAGATGTGTTCCCCCAACCCCTGGTGTTACAACCCCGGATCAGGCCTCCAGTTTATCCCTCGAGCCTGTTCCACCATTCAATGAGATCATGGCTGATTGCAGATTGAACTCCATATATCTTAATGATCTTTTATTACCAAACAACTATCAATCTCCAATTTAAAACTAACAAATCAATTGGCATTTGCAGGAGAGAATTAAAAACTCATACCACCCTCTCTGTTTTAAAATGCATTTCCTAACATATGAATAGGAAGCCATTCAGTCTATTAAGTCTGCTCTGTCATTTAGCACAAACGTGGCTGGTTTAGGCCACTTTCCACAACCCTGGGCCACTGAATCAAAAATCTATCAATCTTTACCTTAAATATACTTAAAGACAGAGTTTTTGCATCCTGTTGGGCTAGAGAATTCCAAAAGGTATACAACACTTTGAGCAGAAGAAGGTTCTCCTCATCTTGGTCCTATGTTACATCTCACTTATTTTTAAATGTTGCTCACTAGCTCTGGACTAGGGGGAACATCTTACCTGCATATGTTCTTTTAGTATTAAAGGTTCCTATAAAATCACCTCTCATTTTTTGAAACTCTAGAGGATACAGCTCCAATTTGCCCGATCTCTCTTCGTAGACCAGTCCCACCATCCCAGGAACAAGTCTGAATACCTTCACTGCACTCTCGCGATGGCAGTAATATCCTTCCTGATGTAAGGAGACCAAACCTGCACACAGTACACCAGGTGTGGGTCTAACCAAGCTCCTATACAATTGAAGCAAAAATTTACTGCTCCTGTACTCAAATCCTCTTGTGGTAAAGGCTGACGTTCCATTAGCCTTCCAAATAACTTGCTGCATCTGTATGTTAGCTTACAGTGATTTATCAATAAAGACACCTAGGTTCCTTCATCTACACTTTCCAACCTCTTACTACTTAAGAAATTTTCTGCACATCTGTTTCTCTACCAAAGTGGATAACCTCACATTTTTCCACATTATATTCCAACTGCCGTGTTCTTGCCCACTCACCAAGTCTCTCTTAATTATCCTGAAGCTGTTTTACATCTTCCTCACAGCACACACATTTCTGCCTAGCTTTGCATCATTTGCAAATTTGGAAATATTTCCTGTGTCCAATTCATTGATCTATATTGTGAACAGCTGGGGTCCAAGTACTGATCCTTGTGGTACCCCTCTAGCCACAGTCTGCCAAGGTCAGAATCACCCATTTATTTCTATTGTCTGTTTTCTGTCCATTAGCCAATCATTAATCCACACCAGTACCATTATGTCCTGTACCATGCGATTTAATGTTGCTGACTAACCTTCTGTAGGGGACTTTATCAAAAGCCTTCTGTAAAGGAAAAGGAAAACATCCATTGACAGTCCTTCATCCAAACTGTAACATACTCAAAAACCCCAACTAATTTGTCAAACACTGTTTTCTATTTGCAAATCTATGCTATAATTTTATTCATTTTTATCTAAGTGTCCATTTATCAAGCTCTTTATGATAGATTCCAACTTTCCCCCTTGCACTGCTGTAAGGCTGGTAGACCTTTCTCATGCTTCTTTCTTAATCAAGAGCGAGGTATTTCCTTGCTCCCAAACCACAGGAACCATATGGAATTTTGGGAGATAATCGGAATGCTTGGACTCTGGAATGCAGACGATCAGGTCCTGGGGATTTGTCAACTTCCAGCCCCCGCAATTTCTTCAGTACAATACTTTTACCTATTCTAATCTCCTTCAACTCCTCATTCTAGTCACCTGAATCTCTAACTCTGGGACTTCTTTCCTAACTCCTTCAGTGAAAACCGACAAAGTAATCATTTAGCTTCTCTGCCATTTCTCTACTCCCCATTATAAATTCTCCTGACTCTACTCTTAATAGACCTGTATTAGTCTTAGCCAAATATGTTTTAAGGTATCTGTCAAGGGTTTTACAGCCCATTGTATGTTTTTTCCTAAATTGCATTCGTATTCCATTCTCCTTTCTTATCAGTTTCTTGGTCCTATTTAGCTGTGTTTTACAAGCTTCACAATTCTCAGACCTACCACTATTGTTTGCCATTTGGTAGGCTTTTTCTTTCCGTCTTAAGCAATCCTCAAGCTCATTGGTCAGCCCTGGCTGACTGTGCATTTGAGATTTTGCACCTTGTAGGAAATGTATAGTTGCTGTAATCCATGTGATAATTCTTTAAACAATACCCATTGCTGATATACAGGCATTCTTTTCCATGTATTTCCCAATCCAGTTTAGCCACTTGGGGCCACATACTTTCATAATTTCCCTCATTCAAATTACAACACCCTTGCTTCAGATCGAACTGCCTCACCTTTCAACCTGTGCAAATTTCTAATCATATTATGGTCACTCATCCCTAATCTATATATGTATATTATTTAGAACATATACACACAAATCTACATACATATTATAGAGAGTCTAGTACATATTTCTGAAGATGTGGTGCTCAAAACAGCTAGCAGTCTCTCCTGGCGTGACCTAACGTGAACGTTGTTTTGTTGGCCATTTTCTCATTCCCCTCCCCCATTTCCTTGTCTTTTCATCAAATACTTAGCCAACTGCTACCTCACCATTCACAACTCCTCCAGGCACATTTGTTCTTTTGCTTGTCCCTTCACCAATCATAGAACACCTACAGAACCGATAGAGGCCATTCAGCCTAGCCAACCCTGTAATGAGCACCCTACCCTATTCCTATAACCCCACATTTGCCACAGTTAACCCAACTAGCCTGCACACAATGGGGCAATTTAGCATGGTCAATCCACCCAACCTGAAAAACCTTGGACTGAGAGAGGAAACCAGAGCATCCGCGGGGAAACCCACGCAGACACGGGGAGAATGTGCAAACTCCACACAGACAGTCGCCCAAGAGTGGAATCGAACCCGGGTCCCTGGCGCTGTGAGGCAGCAGTGCTAACCACTGAGCCACCGTGCCGCCCTTTGTCCATGCTCCTTTCTCAATGAAGTTCTCACCCACCACCCTATCTCTCCCTTTCTGTTCTGTTACTCCCCTGCCACCCCTCACCCACGCTAAACCCATTTCACTTCCAACTGCTCTCCACATTGATGAAAAGATATGGATCTGAAACATTAACACGGTTTCTCTCTCCACAGATCCCACCAGACAACTCCAGCACTTGCAGTTCTCTCTGTCTTTGTATTGAGTTTCAAGCAAACAGTTTCCATTCAGTTCAGCACTCCTCCTCCGCCTTAGCCATATTGATGGTGTTTTATAAATGTGCTTAGTTTTTTAATTCTATATTTTAACTGGAACCCTCAAACCCTCTGTGGACTGTTTGAATCCTCCTCCTTCACATTAAGGACAGGCTGATGTTTCAGTCCGCTGAATCGGGTTCCTGAGGGTAAAACAATTACCAATAAACACACCATACATCCCATACCTGCTCATACCCATAAGGCCTCTGCTGCTGTTGCGGTGGTCCAGGTTGCGGGGGTCTGTAGCCTCCATACTGCTGACCCTGGCCCTGTGGATAGTTTGGGTACTGGTTTGGAGGAGGTTGGGAGGAACCTGCAAACAGAATCGAGAATCAACACAGCATCCAACGCGTCAGACCTCCCAACGCCCTTAACCAATCCACACCCAGACACGGAAGCTGTCCAAACCACAAGGGCACAACCTTCCAATTGCAGTTTGCTAGAACCCAACCCTTCGCAAACGATTACAGCGCTTGAGCAGTCCCGATTTCACCAGCCCTCCGTAGGAGCTACACGTTAAACGCCACTCCTCGTAACCCCGTCGCCCCTCACCCTGTACTTCCTCCTCAGTTAATTAGCCAATTCGCTTTTGAAAGCCTTCACTGACCCGAGCTCCACCACACTCTCAGGCATGGTGTTCCAGATCCTTACCTCTCGCTTTCCTCCTGTCCTCATTGGTTTGAAAAACAGCAATGAGTAGAAGATGTAGAAGCAGAAGCAGGCCATTCAGCCCATTGAGTCTGTTTCACCATTCAATGACACCATAGCTGATCTGATAATCCTCAACACCACTTTCCTGCCTTTTCCCCATAATCCTCGATTCCCTTTCCTGATTCATTCATTCATTCACGGGATAAGGGCATCGCTGGCCAAGCAGCATTTATTGCCCATCCCTAATTGCCCAGAGGGCAGCTCACAGTCAACCACATTGCTGTGGGTCTGGAGTCACGTGTAGGCCAGACCAGGTAAGGATGGCAGTTTCCTTCCCTAAAGGACATTGGTGAACCAGATGGGTTTTTCCAACAATCGGCAATGGATTCACGGTCATCATTAGATTCTTAATTCCAGATACTTATTGAATTCAAATTCCACCATCTGCCACGGCGGGATTTGAACCCAGGTCCCCAGAACTTTATCTGGGTCTCTGGGTTAACTTCCAGCAATAACACCACTAGGCCATCACCTCCTTAGAATCGATGCAACAGTGCCAATCTCCTGCCCTTTCCCCATATCCTTGCTCACCATTCCTATCTAATCCTTTAATCCCTTTAGCCACAAGGGCCAAGTCCAGCTCCCTATATCTAACGTGCTAGCCCCCACAGCTTCCTGTGGTAGAGAAACAGCCACATTTTATGCTGTAGATGCTACTTACCACTGAGTACCAACATCTATTGTCTTTTTCTGCTTGGTTGCTTACCATAACCTTGCTGCTGGGCTGGATAGCCTTGTTGAGTTGTGTACTGCTGCTGTGCATAGCCTTGCTGTTGAGGTGGTCCTTGTTGGTAGGTCTCTTGTTGCTGACTGTACTGCGAGTTACCTGCAAGAGGGGGGCACAGCGACAGTGTGTTAGCTCGACACTCCCAAAAAGGACATCCTGCAGACACCCCAAGCCACGAAACCAACAGAAGGGACGGAGGCGCATGGGGTGGGGGGCGAGGGGAGGATAAAGGTGGGGAGTGGGGGAAAGAGAGACAGCAGGAGACATTTAAACAAAACAGAAGTGCGAAAGGAGGAAAAAGCCACAGAAATCCGGCAAGTCAAGCAACGCAGAACCACAGGTGGTCCATAACCCTGCAAAAGAAAATGAAACAGACATTTACTGGAATCACACAAGTAGAAGATGGCTAGACTACACAAGAAGAGAGGCACAATAAAAAGATACAAAAATAAAACGTCAGCAAGGTATTGAAACATAGGCACTCCACACCAGAATATGGACCTGGGAGGGGGGTGTGTGTGTTAATTGTTTTAGGGTCTTTTCTATTAGGAGCAACACATATGCTTCCAAAGCAACTTTTATTTTCACAAAAAAAAGAGAAAAGTTAGGAATGTTAAGGCTACTTTTGTAAGCATTGGTAAGGTAATTAATTTTGAAGCTACTTTGATTCTGGGATAAGCCAGCAACTACTGTTCTACAAGAGCTGTGCAGTGAGGGAACAATGAGTTTCTTTTTAGAAAGGAGTATTCTTTTCAGGGGTAAGGCATGTGTATATGCTTTCGTGAAGGTATATGTGCATATACCTCCTTCGTAGTAGTGCTGTGAGGAATCCTCATAAGGCCTATCATAGCCTTGTTCAGGATGCGATGGCTGATGGTAACTGTAGTCATTGGGCCCTACATCAAACAGGAAAAAGATTAATGGCCTTGTATCTACAATCCTACAATATTTCAAAAGTTGCCAGACAAACTGTGCAAGGTAAATCTTCAACATTTCGCCCAAAAGTTAATTTCTTAAAGAGATGTTTTAATGCGCTTCGAACTACAAGACAAATACCAAAGCACAGCAGTGCAACAGGTTCCAACAATATGCTGCTCAGAAACAGGGAGCACTCCGTACATGGGGCAAAAGAATGGTCCATTTAGACCACAGGGTCTGTTTCTGTGTCATAGTATTCCTGTAAAACCTTTTCAGAGATTCATAGCTGGTCCTGTTTAATTTGTTTTTAAAAGAAAGGTTTTCTTTAGCAAAAGAGAGCGAGACATGATGGGTGGTGGTTTAACCATAAGGTCACCACACCTCAGGAGAGGGGAGAGGTTGAGAAATAGGGTCCTTTCATGGTAACCTCAGGTGGTCTGCATCGCAAACCAGCCAAATGAGTTAAAGATACCAACTACACCTACACCTACACACACACACAAAAACCCCAGCAGACAACAGGGCAACAGAGAAAGTAAGAGGAAAAAGCTTTGAAACATTGTTCTTCACTTTCTTAGAGGTTTCCCACAGCAATTATATACATTTTCTTTGTAACCAACTAAAAATGCATTCCTTCCCTACAGTGCATTTCTACAGCACCCAAATTGTTCTTCCTTTTACAAAAATCTATAGAAGTAAATGTGAAAAGTCAAAGTGATTAAACAAACATCAGTGAGGGCTATAATGTTAAAATCCTGGGACAAATCACATTCACACTCTGTGTGCATTGACAGAATATCTGTTTGAAAGAGCCAGCAGAGGTACAAGGTGTCAATTGGCCTGCCCTGTGAGACTATGATCCAACCCATACCCACGTTATGGAAAATCAAGTTCTAATACCAGAAACAACATGCATCCAGAGACAGCCTTTACAGTCATAACAGACACTCTGCAAAAGCATAAGAAAACAACATTGGATTCACAGCCACACAAGGAAGATTTGAAAACAAGTCAGACATTTAAAGCAGGAATGAGTAGTAAAGTATTAAACACCAGTACTTTATATTAATGAGTTCCGTGCTTGGAGCAAATCTTTAAATAAATATTTTCTAAAGCAAATTGACTTCATACAGGACAAAGCAGCCCGCTTGGTTGGCACCACATCCACAAGCATCCACTCCCTCCACCACCGACGCTCAGTAGCAGCAGTGTGTATTATCCACAAGATGCACTGGAGAAATTCACCAAAGATTTTCACACAGCACCTTCCAAACCCACAACCATTGAGAAGGATAGCGTCTGCTCAGCTTCAAATTTAACAGCAGAATGTCCCAAGTGCTCCAGGTTAATTCTAGCCAAGGTTTGCGTCACAAAACTTACTCCTTTTTAAATTCCAGCTATCCAGATCTAAAGGCTGACATTCCAATAGTCTTTCTACTAATTTGTACAGTTTAGTAATCTGTGGACACAGACAGCTAAACATCTCTTGAATCCCCTTGGACTGCAGTTTACAATTTAGAAGGTAATCAGATCCATGCTTTCTTGGAGTTCACTGTAAATTACACTGAAATCCCACTGTCGTGCATCTTGCCCGCTTCGTTAATGATTGACAACATCCTCGTAATTTTGTTGTCCCGTCTTCATTACTTGCTACCCACCAGTCTTTGTCAAATATACTTAATTAGCTCCCTGTGGCATTGTCCAAGTAAGAAATAAATACTGATGGAATAGTTAAGGCTTCAGTACAGATCCTTGTGAACCATCGCTGCACAATTCCTTCCAATTCAGAATTTTTAGATTTCATTCATGGAATGTGTGTGTCTCTGGCTGTTCATTACCCGTCCCTAGTTGCCCCTTGAGAAGGTGGGGGTGAGCTGCCTTCTTGAACCGCTGCAGTCCATGTGCTGTAGGTAGACCCACTATGTCCTTAGGGAGGGAATTCCAGGATTTTGACCCAGTGACAGTGAAGGAACGACGATATATTTCCAAGTCAGGATGGTGAGCGCCTTGGAGGGGAACTTGCAGGGGGTGGTGTTCCCATATATCTGCTGCCCTTGTCCTTCTAGATGGAAGTTGTCGTGGGTTCAGAAGGTGCTGTCTGAGGACCTTTGGTGAGTTTCTGCAGTGCATCTTGTAGATGGTACATACTGCTGCTACTGAGTGTCGGTGGTGGAGGGAGTGGATGCTTGTGGATGTGGTGCCAATCAAGCAGCTGCTTTGTCCTGGATGGTGTCAAACTTCTTGGGTGTTGTTAGAGCTGCACTAATCCAGGCAAGTGGGGAGTATTCCATCACACTCCTGACTTGTGCCTTGTAGATGGCGGACAGGCTTTGAGTAGTCAGGACTCTTCACCCATTACAAATCTGAAGTTTAAAAGATAGTTATGTTAGGGACTCTGTAAAGTGCGGTAGTGAAGGTGATCCTGTGTCAAGTTCTGCCTGGGTACATTAGCTGCTGTGGGGAGGTGCGGGGGAGAAAGGGGGTTTACTAGGCTGATTTACTGAGGCAATGTTATAGGCTGATAGTCAGGTTCAATTGAACATGACCTATCCTTTAAAATCCATATCATCTCTCCCTCATCCCCTCAAATTTCTATATGCAGTCATTCACACTGGCCTTAACCATCGATCCCATTGACTCTTGGGGATATGGTGACATACACACATGACCATAAAGCTAAAAGGAGTAGGCCATTCAACCCCTCAAGCCTGTTCTCCCATTTAATAACATCATGGCTAATTTGATAACTCCATATGCATGCCTACTCTGATAACCTTTCACCCTATTTGCTTAACAAAACCCTATCCAACTCTCTCTTAGAAATACTGCCTTTTCAGAAAGAGTTCCAAAAATTCACAACCTTCAGAAAAATTCTCATCATCTGCTCTAAATGGATGACTCTGATTTTTAAACAGTGATCCTTCGTTCTATACTCTCCCGCAAGAGGTACCATCCTCTCCACATCCACCCAGTCAAGACCCTAAGGATACTCTATGTTTCAATGAATTCACCACTTAATCTTCTGAACTCCAGCAGATACAAGCCTAATCTGTCCAATCTTTCCTTGTAAAACAACTTGATCCTTCCAGGTAGAAGTCTGATGAACCATCCCCAAACTGTTTCCAACACAGTGACATCCTTCCATAAATACGGTGACTAGTCCTGTACACAGTATTCCAGATGTTGTCTCACCAATGCCCTGTATAGCTGAAGCATAACCTTAGAATTCAATTCCTGTTCCAATAAATAATATCATTCGATTACCTTTTCTAATTACTACCTGTATTCTTACTTTCGCCAGTTCATGCACTGGGACACCCAGATCCCTCTGCACCCTCTCACCATTTAGATAAAAATGCTTCTTTTTTATCCTTGTGGCTAAAATAGACAAGTTCATACCTTCCCACATTATACTCCACACACCACCTCTTTGCCCCTTAATCTATCTATATCCTTTTGTAACTTTCTTATTCCTTCTTCCCAACTTAATTTTTGCATCATCAGCAAATTTAACAAGTCTGTTTAAATCATTAGGGAGAGGCTGGGACTATTTTCCCTGGAGCGTAGGAGGCTAAGGGCTGACCTTATAGAGGTTTATAAAATCATGAGGGGCATGGATAGGGTGAACAGCCAAGGTCTTTCCCCTGGGGTAGGGGAGTCCAAAGCTAGAGGGCACAGGTTTAAGGTGAGAGGGGAATGATTTAAAAGGGACCTAAGGGGCAACTTTTTCCACACAGAAGGTTGTGCGTGTATGGAATGAGATGCCAGAGGAAGTGGTAGAGGCTGGTATAGTTACAATATTTAAAAGGAATCTGGATGGGTACAAAGGGTTTAGAGGTTTAAGGGCCAAATGGATCTAGATTAACTTAGTTTATCTGGTCAGCATGGACAAGTTGAATCAAAGGTCTGTTTCAGTATTGTACGTCTCTCTGACTCTACTTAGATAAATTGTAATATGCTGAGATCCCAGCACTTATCTCTGTGGTATGTGACTTGTTACACCATGCCAACTAGCAGTCAAGTAGTACCATTGGTGGGGCGGTAATGTGACTGGTCTAGAAATCTAGGTTAATGCTTTAGGGAGACAGTTTCAAATTACACCACAGTGACTGAGGCAATTTAAACCCAATGAATAAATTTGGAATTGAAAGTGAATCTCAGTGAGGGAATACGCAGCCATGAAACTGTTCTCAATCCTTATAAAAACCCATCCAATTTACTAATGCAATAAAGGAAAGAACGTTGCCATCCTTATGTACCTAAGACTCCAGACACACAGCATTGTATGTGATTCCTAACTGCACTCTGAAATAGCCCAGCAAGACACTCAGTTCATTTGAAACTGGACTAGACAGGGAAACGCAGGAAGGATGTTCCCGATGACTAGGGAGTCCAGAACCAGGGCTCACAGTCTAAGAATACTGGTGGGCTACTTAGGATTGAGATGAGGAGAAATGTTTTCATCCAGACAGTGGGGAGCCTGTGGAATTCTCTGCCACAGAAAGTGGTCGAGGCCAAAACATTGAATGTTTTCCAGGAGTAAGATTGATTTCTTGTCGCCAAATGTACCAAAATTCAGTTGTTTTGCGTGCTCTACAGAGAGATCATACCATACAAAGTGCATCAGGGTAGCAGAACGGAGTGCAGAATACAGTGTTACTGTCGCAGAGAAAGTGCAGAGAGAGAGAGAGAGAGAGGGATCAGAATCAACATTTGAGAGTTCCGTTCAAAAATCTGATAACTGCTGTTCCTGGATCCATCCATACTTGTATTCAAACTTTTATATGATGTGCCCGATAAGAGAGGGATACAGTTCTTGGGGCTAAAGGGATAAAAGGGAATGGGGAAGAAAGCAGGAACGCGGGATTGAGTTGGAAAATCAGCCACAATCATATTGAATGGCAGAGCAGGCTCGAAAGGCTGAATGACCCATTCCTGTTTACTATGTTTCTGTTCCAGGGGCCATTAGGGATGTGTAACAAATGCTGGCCTTCCTATATCCCAGGAAGAAATAATAATAAAAAAACTCTCTCTCATTGAAAGGGGCAAAGGGGAGAGATGTTGGTAAGATGTTTCCCCTGATTGGGCAGACTAGAAGCAGGAGCCACAAATTACAAATCAGTGGGATGCCACTTCGGTCCGAGACGTGGAGAAATTATTTTACTCCGAGGGTTATGGACCTTTGGAACTCATTGCCCAAGAGAGCTGTGGAAGCTCAGTCTTTGAGTCTGTTTGAGGCATAGATTGATCAATTTCTGGGGTACAGGATTGCGGGGAGGGGATGGGTAATAGCGACAGCAGTGTTCGATCAGCCACAACCATATTGAATGGTGGGGTGGGCTGAATGGCCTACGCCCGTTTCTACATTCCACAAATTCGATGGGAGATGAAGAAGGTTTCAGGTAGGATTTCGGAACTGTTTCGTAAATTATAACGTCAAGGCAGAGAGAAAATAAATTCCACTTTCCGAGAGAAGCCTCTTACAGCTGCTGTTCAAAATGTTCTTTATTTCCTTTACAGTTTCTTTCAGTTATTTTGGAGTAGATGAAGTGGGTGAGATTGAAATTCAAAGCTTATTGCCTCGAGCGCAAACACTTCCTCCCCAAATTCATTCTTTTAAGCCAACAATGGAACATGGAAAATGTTCCTGTTTTAAGCCACTGGTCATCCCTCATCTTCCATTTTGCCAAAGTGCGATGTGAAGACTGATGAAATTCAGCGAGATCATCCCATCTTGCCAGGTCATTATGTGTCTTTGACATTAAGCAGCGACAACACCAGGTCACTTTAGATAAAACATCTCATTCAGTTTGATGTAACCGGTTTATAACACGCACTGAGAGATGTTTGGGGAAACTAACACAAGTGTAGCATCTGCAAGGAAATACCTGCACATCTGATAACAGTATCTCACAAGAGAACAGACTTTGAGTCTTACAGCATGGAAACAGAACCTTCAGTCCGAACAGTCCATGCCAAACATAATCCCAAACTAAACTAGTCCCACCTGCCTGCTCCTGGCCCATATCCCTCGAAACCTTTCCTATTCATGTACTTATCCAAATGTCTTTTAAATGTTGTAATTGTACCCACATCCACCACTTCCTCAGGAAGCTCATTCCACATGCGAAACACCCACTGTGTAAAATAAAAATTGCCCTTCATTTTTTTTAAATCTCTCTCCTCTCACCTTGAAACTACACCCCCTCATCTTGAAATCCCCCATCCTAGGGAAAAAACACTTACCATTAACTCTATCTATGCCCCTCATGGTTTTATAAACTTCTATAAGGTCACCTCTCAACCTCCTAGACTCCAGTGAAAGAAGTCCCAGCCTTTCTTTATAACTCAAACCCCCACCCATATCTGCCAACATCCTGATAAATCTTTTCTGAACCATCCCTAGCTTAATAATATCCTTCCTAGAGCAGGGTGACTAGAACAGCACACAGTATTCCAGAAGAGGCCTCACCAACATCCTGTAACATCTCATTTCCCAGCACCTGGCCCATAGCCTTGGCATTGCAAGAGCACTTCTAAATACTTCTTCAACGTGGTGGAGGGTTCCTGCCTCTCCCACCCTTATAGGCAATGAGTTCCAGATTCCCACCACCCTCTGGGTGAAAATGTTTTTTCTCACATCCCCTCTATACCTCCTGCCCCCTCACCTTAAATCTATGCCCCTGGTCAT
This sequence comes from Rhincodon typus, assembly GCF_021869965.1. Taxonomy (NCBI): domain Eukaryota; kingdom Metazoa; phylum Chordata; class Chondrichthyes; order Orectolobiformes; family Rhincodontidae; genus Rhincodon; species Rhincodon typus. The sequence goes on from NC_063335.1 coordinate 117,309,392, forward strand.
TGATCCCTCCAACAAGGGGAAATGATCCTTCCTGTCTACACTGTCTGTGTCTCTCAGTGATGTTCTCTCTCAATCTCCTCTACTCAAAGGAAAACAACCCGAGTCTGTCCAATCTGTCTTCATCACTGAAACTCTCCAGCCCAGGAAACATCCTGGTAAATCTCCCTCTCGAGTGCTATCACATCCTCCCAATGTGGATTCCAGAGTTGCATTCTGTACTCTACTGTGGCCTAACCAACATTTTATACAGTTCCAGCATTACCTGTGCCTCAGCTATAAAAGTTAAACATCCCATATGCTTCTTAACCATTGTATCCACTTGTCCTGATACCTTAACAGATCAGTGTACACAAGGTCCCTCTGAGCTTCGTGCTTCCCAGGATCCAACCGTTCATCATGTATCCCCCCCTTGCCTTGTTTGTCCTGCCCAAGTGCATCACCTTGCTTTTATCCAGATTGAATTCCAATTGCCTTTGATCAGTCCATCTGTCCATATCTTCCTGTCATAAGACTACCCTCCTCAATATTTACCACCCACCAATTTTTACATCATCTACAAACTTACTGAGCAACCCTCCTAATTCAGGTCAAAATCATTGACATGAACAGCAAAGCCCCAACATTGACTCTGCAGAACCATCCCCCCACGACCAAAAGCCTTCTGAAGATCCAACTACACCACACCCACTGGTTCCCCTTTATTTCCCCTGCTGGTAATATTCTCTAAAAACACTAACAGGTTTGTCAAATATGATAAAAACCGAAGGAACTGCAGATGCTGTAAACCAGGAACAAAAACAAAGTTGCTGGAAAAGCTCATCAGGTCTGGCAGCATCTGTGAAGGAGAAAACAGAGTTAACGTTTCGGGTCCGGTGACCC
>NC_063335.1:117310670-117325187 GCF_021869965.1 Rhincodon typus
CTGTTTTCTCCTTCACAGATACAGCCAGACCTGCTGAGCTTTTCCAGCAACTTTGTTTTTATCAAATATGATTTTCCTTTCACAATTTCAAATCAACTCTGTTCAACCTGACTATTATTCCCCCGCCCCTGTACCTAGTCATCCCAGCCTTGATAATACCTTCTAGAATTTTCTAGCTTCCAAACTTCAGGCTAACGAGTCAATGACAGTGCCCTGATGCTTTCTGTCCTTTCATAATTAGCGAGGTTGTATTGGCTACCTCCTGCTCTTTCCGTGGAAACCTTGCAACGTTAGTTAAGGCAAGATGTATGGATTATGAAAACGGGATTGAAGTCCTTGGACACACCAGAATAAAACACATGCTGTTTAAGGACGACATGAGTGCAACTGCCAGAAATGCTCCTAGTTCAAAATACCAAGATGGAGAATGAATTGGTGGAGAGATATTAACGTAGCAGTTAGGATCTGAAAATGAAGAGTCTGGTTGAGACAGGTTCAACTGAGGATTTTGAGAGAGAATTAGATTATTAAAACATAAGGACTAGGATCAGGAGTAGGCCGGCCATTCTGCCCCACCATTTAATACGATCATGGCTGATCTCATCTCGGCCTCAACTCCACTTTCCTGCCCACTCTCTATGACTCTTCAACCCGTTACTAATTAAAACTCTGTCTATCTCCTCAAATTTACACAGTATCCCAGCATCCTCCTGCACTCTGGGGTCAATTGCACACATTCATGGCCCTTTGAAAGAAGTAATTCCTCCTCATCTCTGTTTTAAATCTGCCCCCTCCCCTTATCCTGCATGATAACGTCTCCATCTGGATTGCCCACAAGGGGAAACATCCTCTCTACATCTACTTTGTCAACCCTCTTCGACATCTTCAATATCGAAAAAGGGCCAACGCGGAGGGTTATGGAGAACAGGTGAAAGAACGGCACTCTGAATTCCTCATTCGGATAGTCAATGCAGTCATGACGGGCCAAATGGTCTCGTTCTGTGCTATCACCTTTCTCTGTCTTGGTGAGCCCGTAGCAATTCATCAGTAAATTCACCTGCTGATGATAACAAAACATAGAACTGTTTTGCTTTATAAGCAGCATAGCCAAACACTGCATTCATGTTTTTCACACCTCACAATGTGTTTTCACAGAATTGGACAAGACATCCTGGTGGCCCTTCAGCCCATCATACCTGTTCTGACAGCTTTGGAAAGCTATTGGATTAGTCGTCCCACCGTCCAGCTTTTGCCTCATTGCCCACAAACTTTTTCCATCAAATATGTAACCAACTCCCCTTTTGAAAGTTCAAATTGACTCCATTCCCACCGCCCTATCAGGCAGCACTTTCCAGATCATTAAAGAAATAAATAAGTCTTGCTGCAATTACACAGGCCTGAGGTGGAACAGTGTATGCAGTTTTGGTTTCTGTATTCAAGGAAGAAGCTACCTCCATTGGAGACAGGGCAGCACTGTTATAACTAAGCTGGGCCTGGGATGAAAGGGTTACCCTATGTTAGAATAAAAAGAACGAGAGGTGATTTGATTAAATTACGGAAGATTTTGCTGGGGCTCGATAGAGTCCAATGGTTAAGGAATTCAGGATGGAGGGGCACAGTCACAGGAAAAAGGGACTGACCATTTAGGACAGAGACCAGGAGAAATTCCTTCAGGATCTGAATCTTTGGAATGCTCTCCTATCCAGTGGATGCCCCGATGTTGAATATAAAAAGATAAAATCACCACAGGCCTACCAGACCATAGAGAGACACAAACTGGTGGTGATTTAACCTCACCTCAAGCGAGGGGAGAGGCTGAGAAAGAGAATCCTTCGGGATGACCTCAGGAGGTTCGGGAATTGAATCCACACTGTTGGCGTCGGTCTGTATCACAAACCAACTGTCCAGCCAACCGAGCTAACCAACCATCTTATTGTTGAATTTTTTTTTTTTTTAAATTCATTCACTCACAAGATGAGGGTGTCACTGGCTCGGCCAGCATTTACTGACCATTCCAGTTAAGAGTCAACCACATTGCTGTGGGTCTGGAGTCACATGTAGGCCAGACCGGGGAAGGTTTTGATTGTCAGTTTGACATTGGTGAACCAGATGGGTCCTTCCTGGACAATTGACTATGGTTTCATTGTCATGTTAGACCCTTCGTTCCAGATTTTTATTCAATTCAAATTCCACCATCTGGTGTGATGGGATTCGAACCCAGGTCCCCAGAACGTTAACTAGGTCCTAGTTTTAACAGTTCAGCGATAATACCACGAGGCCATCGCCTCCCCATTTAAGGCTGGGACACTCAGATTTTTGTCTCTTCGGGAAATTGAAGGATATGGGGAGGTAGGAGTTTGGGGGGGTTGTGGTGTCGGAAATAGAGTTGAATCCCAAGATCATTTTGAATGACGGCGCAGGAAGGATGGGCTCGATGGCTCTTATCTCGTGTCTGTATAAGAAATCCTTTGTGGGGACATTCTCACCTCCTCCCTTTGCGTCTTTTGTCAATTTATCTACAATCCATTCCGTGTGGTGACTGACTGTCCTGCTGGCAAAAACCTTGTTTACTCCATCAGCAATCCCAGAATCTTACTCATCCACCACAACCCAGCAACATCAGACAAAAACACGGCTAATTATTAGGTCGCTAACCCAAAATGCTAACTAACTTGGAAAACTTAACTTTCATTAAGTACTTCCCCTGGTCATAAAGTGGGAAAGCTTAGAAAGAGGGGACAGAATGGTAAGGTTGAGTTCTAAAAAGAGCTCACGTGCCCTAAAACGCCAAGACCTTGAAGTGGTTTGTTGTGATAAACCCAGGATTGGAATGTCCAGGTTCCGCTTGGAAAGAAAGTCTTAGAGCTTTGGGATAAGAGACAGTTGAACAGAGATAGTTGAGAATGATGTGATGCAATGGAGGGATGCCCCTCCGGGGGTGGGGGGTACCTGGTTGGTGAAGCAACGTTTGCTCTAACATGAGACTGAGGATGGAGGAAGGGTTAGATTGGATAAGGATAAAAGACTGACAACGATATCCTGACATTGCGAGATGAAGTGGAGAAGGTTCAGACTGAGCCTGTTTCTTCACCGTGACATTCCACATAGCTGTGCCCAAAAGGCCAGAAACACTCACCGTACTATCCACCAGCTGGGAGTGATCTATCACTGACAGTAGCTGGACAGAACATGTACAGAACAGTCTGAGATGAGAGTTACCTGCACATACGCAACAGAATGCAGCAAGAACAAGGAGGTGAGAGGTATATATTACCATCAGGATAATACTGCTGGTTCATGCTCTCTGGGGTCCCCTGTCCATGATTGAACTGGTCATTGTAGTAATCCTCCTGCCCTGCGTATTGCTGGAGAGGACCTAGAACAAGATAGGGACAGTCTCGCATTAACTGCAGCCTTTTCTGTTTGGTACTTTTGTTTTAGGAAGAGAAATATACACAAAGATGTATTGAGCTGATTAAAAACACCCTCGGATTTCTGAACACGCAATTGGCAAACATTCAAGGAACAATTTCAGCAGAACATAGGTAGCAAACTCCCCAGGTCTCCATAACACACAGGAGCAGAAGTAGGCCATTCAGTCCATTGAGTCTGCTCCTACCATTCAAAAAGATCACAGCTAATTTGATGATCCCCAACTCCTCTTTCCAGCCTTTTCCCCACAGCCTTTGATTCCCCTCACTGATTAAAAATCTGTCTCTCAGCCTTGAATATACCCAACGACCCAGCCTCGACAGCCCCTCTGCGGTAAAGAATTCCAGATTCACTCCCCTCTGAGAGAAGAAATTCCTCCTCATCTCTGCCTTAAATGGGTGACCCCTTATTCCAAAATTATACTCTATGGTCCTAAAGTCTCCCACAAGGGACAGAAACCTTTCCACATCTATCCTGTCAAGACCCTGAAGAATCTTGTACGTTTCAATAATGTTCCCCCTCATTCTTCTAAACTCCAATGAGTACAGGCCCAACCTACTCAACCCCTCCTCATAAGACAGTCCCTCCATCACCAGGATCAGCTGAGTGAACCTTCTCTAGACTGCCTCCAATGTCAGTATATCTTTCCTTAGATACAGGGCCCAAAACTGTTTACAGTATTCCAGCTGTGGTCTGACTAGTGTATAGTTTTAGCAAAACCTCCTGAAACTTTTAAACTCCATTTCCTTTGAAATAAAGGCCAACATTTCAATTGCCTTCCCCACTACCCATTGAACTTGAACGCTAGCTTTTTGTAATTCATGGACAAGGACTAAGGAGATACACTTGCTGTAGAGGGAGTGCAGCAAAGGTTCACCAGGCTGATAGCAGGGATAACAGCACTGTCAGATGAGGAGAGTTTGGTTTGACTGGGCCTGTCTTCACTTGAGTTTAGAATGGTGAGAGGGGGATCTAATCGAAACGTATAAAATTCTAACGGGGCTGGACAGACTAGACACAGAAAGGATGCTTCCCCTGGGTGGGGGAGTCTAGACCCAGGGACACATTCTCAGGATATGGGGTAGACCATGTAGGACCGAGATGAGGAAACATTTCTTCACTAAAAGGGAAGTGAATCTGTGAAATTTTCTACCACAGGAGGCTGGGGAGGCCAAATCACTGAAGGAGATTGAAAGAATTTTAGGCTTAAAAGATATCAAGAGGCATGGGGAGATAGCGGGAATATGGTATTGAGATAGAGGATCGGCCATGATCATAATGAATGGTGGGGCAGGTTCGAAGGGCTGAATGGCCTACTCCTGCTCCTAATTTCTCTGTTTCTAATGATCCCTGGACTTCCAGAAAGTAGTGTCCTGACGTTCACACAGCGACAGATAAATCACTGACAGATACGATGCTGGTTGTGAGTAAAAGTTTACATTAGACCACCTGCCCATACGTGCAGGATTTGCGTTTGAATAAAAAGAAAATTTGCAAGCGAGTCATATTCTTACATAATCTTAATCTACACAGGCAATCTTTTTGTGCTAACATGTGAGGCTTGACATTTACTCTGATATCCATGCTGGTTTTGGTTTTAAGAATACGTAAATGAATACAGGTCATGAGATGTGGGTGTCACTGTCTGGGCCAGCATTCACTACCTGTCCCTAGTTACCCTTCTCAAACAACTGGCAGCACCGACAAACACTCGGAAAACCAAAACTGTTCATTCACACTGTTTGGAAGGACAGGGCAGGCAGTTTGAGAGTGAGGGAAGAGGTGGAAACGTTCAGAAGTATTTGCATACGGAAGGAACATGCTCCGGGAACACAGTGTGTCATTCAGCACACCGTAGTGACTGGTCCTGGCAAACGTAAGCAGAAACAGTACCACAGTTTCCATTATTTAAACTGCCCCACAAGGTGATGAAAAATGATTAAGACAGAGTGCAGGTGCTCAGCAGTGCCCCGAGTGAATTGGTTATTGAAGGAAATGCTTCCAAAACACTGTCCTTCATCAACAAGATTTCACACAAATTACAGTGACTGTACATCGACACTGGCACCACAAAATTGTTACAGGGCAGAAGAACACCTTTCATGCCTGCACCAGTAATTTGGTACCTACAAATGCAAATCTGATACCCGAGAGTTAACTACCTTCAGGGATATGAAAACCCACTGTGTACCATTAATTATTGAACAACACACACATCTACACGTAAATGTGTTGCAACTGACTGAGACCAATAAGAGACCCACCCCCCTCACCCAAGTTTCTGTTGTCATGTTTCGTGGTGCACCCACCTTGCTGAGCTGGTCTGTATGGTGGCATCTGTCTCTGCCCCATCATGTGGTTCGCCTGGTTCACTGGATTCATCATGGGCATGGGCGGCTGGTTGGGGTAATGTTGGCTCGCTCCCTGTGGCATATTGTACTGCGAGGTTGACGCTTGCTGGTGCATCATGGGGCCTGGAAGATACACAGCTATTGGTGAGAGTGTTCACCATGCCCTAGAATCTCAACGATATGGTCCCCACACCCAGCTAGCAACCCTGGCTCATAGCCAAAGCAACCATCCAATTACTCTGTCACTACCAGCACATTTTCATAGACTCGGGATTTGGTCCACACTGACCCTCTGAAGAGCAGTACACAGACCCACCCCTTTATCCTCTCTCTGTAACCCTGCATTTTCCATGGCTAACCCACCCAGCCTGCACATCCCTGAACACTACGGGCAATTTAGCATGGCCAACCCACCCTAACCTGCACATCTTTGGACTGTGGGAGGAAACCGGAGCACCCGGAGGAAACCCACGCAGACACGGGGAGAATGTACGAAATCCACTTGGACAGTTGCTCAAGGGTGGAATCGAACCGGGGTCCCTGGCGCTGTGAGGCAGCAGTGCTAACCCCTGTGCCATCCCATTATCTTGAACAAATCTGCAGCACGGAAACAGACCATTCGGCCCAATTAGCCCATGTTGGTATCTTTGCTCCATCCACTTCTCTTCAGCTCATCCTAATAACAGAGCCTTCAAACTCTTTCTCCCTTCTGCACTGGTCTAGATCCCTCACCAATATATCTATACGACTCCCTGAATTAGCCATTCCCACATGTGCCCTGCCTGCTGGTGTTTTTCTGAATTCTGAGGATTTATTTGTGATTTTCTCCCTTGTCATGTATTCATGAAATTTCTGTCTGAAAGTTACGATAAAATCAATTTCCACTGCAGGTGGTGCTTACCATATCATAGAATCATACAATGCAGAACAGGCCCTTCAGCCCATTGAGTATGTACTGCCAAAGCTACACTAAACCTACACTCATCCCACTTTCCCACACTAGGTCTATGGCCTTGAATATTATGACATTTCAAGTGTCCATTCAAGTACTTTTTAAAGGTTGTGAAGTTTCCTGTCCCAACTACACCCTCCCAGGCAGTGCATTCCACACTCCCACACCCTCTGAGTGAAAACATTTTCCTTAAATCCCCTCTAAACCTCCTGACTTTCACTTGAAAATTATGCCCCCTTCTTACTGACCACTAGACGTAGGGGAACCAGCACCTCTCAATCCACGGAGAGATAGTAAGAACTGCCGATGCTGGAGTCTGAGATAACAAGGTGTGGAGCTGGATGAACACAGCAGGCCAGACAGCATCAGAGGAGCAGGAAAGCTGACGTTTCAGGTCAGGACCCTTCTTCCTGTCCCTGTCCATGGCACTCACAATCTTAGATATCTCTATCAGGTCCCCCCCTCATTACTCAGAGATTTACTCCATCAAAATCCCCTCAAAAACCAGAGGCCCTGGCTCTAATATGCATTGCAAAAGAAAGGGATGGAGAATTCATTCTTTGAACACAATTATACTACCCAAAATGTCATGGTGGCGTGCTGAGATCCAGCTCAATGCTCTGGGAACACAGGTTCAAATCCCACAGCAGCAACAGGTGGAATTTAAACTCAGTTAAAATCTGGAATTGAAAGCTGATTTCAGGGATGGTCACCATGAAACTATCACTTTAGGGAAGGAAATCCTCCGTCCTTAACCAATCTGGCCTACACGTGACTGCAGACTCACCTCCACAGCAGGATTCAAACCCGGGTCCCCAGAACATTGCCTGGGTCTCTGGATTAACAGTCTAGCGATAATACCATCAGGCCATTGCCTCCCCTACCAGACTTGCTGATCATTTTCAGCACTTTCTGCTGCTTTATAATTATATACATCTCACCCTATGTCAACAGCACCAGAAGGGTCTCTCACACCCATTGAAGATGGCAAACGGGGTATTAATTTAACAGCCCCATCTGCACAGTAACACCATCCAGCACTGGAACATCACTGCAGTTCAAATACTAACCAACAGACAGAGGTTAGAGTGCTTACCAACTCCCTCTTCAGCTCACCTTCTGCAATCATCCTTGATTTCTCCATAGGCTATTTACACACTTTCCTATCTCAGTACTTTCCAACAAGTTCCCCTCCAAGCCACTCACCATCCTGACTTGGAAATATTTCACCATTCCTTCAGTATCACTGGGTCAAAATCCTGGAATTCCCTCCCTAAGGGCATTGTGGGTCTACCTACAGCACATGGACTGCAGCGGTTCAAGAAGGCAGCTCACCCCCACCTTCTCAAGGGGGCAACTGGGGAGTTTGCAGGTGGTGGAGCTCTCAATTGCCCTGGATTAATGTGAATAGACGCCCTCCCTACCTCTGTAACCTCAAGCCCCTCCAAAACATCTGCGCTTCTCCAGAGTGAGGTCTCTCGAACATCCCCGATTTATATCCCTCCACCACTGACAGAAATGTCTTCAGCAGATGCTTGGGCCTTAAGGTCTGGAATTGTCCCCCACAACATCTCCCCTCACTCTCTTTCCATTAAAAAATACACTTTTGAAACAAGCTTTCAATCACCTGTCACCTCACATGGCTGAGTGTTAAATTTTGCTTTATGACTTTGCTCTGGGATGTGTCAGCTGCATTAAAGGCGTCACATAAAAAGTGTTGTTGCAGCTCAGTGGGTGCCGAGCCCGAAGGTACCCACCTTGGCTCGGCTGCATGTTCATATTTGTTCGAGGGCCGTAGTTACTCATCGATTGACCTGGGTTCATATTCATCTGGCTCTGCACTGGCATTCCCTGTGAAGATGTCACCGAATGACTGTAGCCACCCATGGAACCGTGGCTACTGGTTGGCATGCTGACAGAGGCATTGGCCATACTGGGTTGGCCTGGTCCTTGCACTGGCATGTGGTTCGGGCCTGGCAAATTTGAAGAAACAGAACAGATATTACAGAAAACAGATTACATTATCCCCTACCCCGCCATCCTGCTCTTTACATAACACGCTCGCCCACAATTACGGCGAAATCCACGTAGACTTTGCGATCAGAGGAAAAAATTAATTAGCTTGCATTTATGTAGCATCTTTTGTCATCTACAGGCATCTTAAAGCGCTCGGGTGTCTGTTGGAACGTATGGAACACACTCAGCAAACTCCCCTTTTGACCAGCAATGTGAACAGCAGACCTGATGGGCTGAATGGGCTTCTGCTCGACATCTTATCAGCATATTGTGATGTTGACTTTATTTATTCATTTAGGAGCTGTGGGCAATGCCACTTGAGCCAACATTTATTGCCCATCCCTAATTGCCCAGGGGGTACAGAGTGAACACATTGCTATGCACCTGGAGTTACATGTAGGCCAGACCGGTAAGGGTGGCAGTATTTCCATCGGATGGGTTTTTACAACATTTGACACTGGCTGTACAGTAATTCCAGATTTTTCTTCATAACTGTAATCATGCCATGGTGGGATTCAAACCCATGCCCCCAGAACATTGACCCGGAGTTCTAGGTTCCTCGTCCACATTACCTCTACACCATCACCTCCCCTCGAGCATAATACCACTGGGCAATGGCTATTATCACTGGACTGTTAATCCAGAGACCCAGGTAACGTCCTGGGAACCTGGGTTCGAATCCCGCCACGGCTGATGGTGGAACTTGAATTCAATTAATGTCTGGAATTAAGAATCTAATGGTGACCATGAATTAATTGCCGATTGTCAGAAAAACCCCGTCTAGTTCACTAATGCCCTTTAGGGAGGGAAACTGCCATCCTTACCTGGTTTGGCCGACGTGACTCCAGACGCACAGCTATGTGTCTGACTCTCAACCGCCCTCTGGGCAATAAATGCTGCCTAGCCAGTGATGTCCTCATCTCATGAATGAATAAAGGAAGAAAAAGCAACACCCTAGAAGGGGTACAGAGGATGTTGCCTGGGATGGAATATTTCAGCAATGAAGAGAGGCTGGATAAGCTCGGGCTGTTTTCTTTGGAACAGGGAAGGTTGAGGAGGGACTTAATAGAGGCGTTTAAGATTATGAGGGGCATGACAAGGTGGGTCGAAAACTGTTGGTCCCCTTAGTTAAAAGGTCAAGAACAAGGGTATATCATTTAAGGTGAAAGGCAGGAGGTTTAAAAGGAATTTGAGGAAATATTTCTCACCCAGAGGGTGGTGGGGGTCTGCAATTCAACACCTAGGAGGGTAGTTGAGGCAGGAAACCTCACAACTTTTAATAAATACTTGGATAGACACTTGAAATGCCATAACATTCAAGGCTACGGGCCTAGTGAAAGGAAGTGGATCAGTGTAGATTTAGAGTCGTTTTCTTGCCAATACAGACTTGATGGGCTGAAGGGCCTCTTTTGTCCTTTATGATTCTGCGAAGCAGTGTCACACGACCTTTTACATCAGCCAAGCCTCGGTTTAACGTCTCAGCGGAAAGACAGATTCTCTGACAAAACTGCAGTCCAACAGTACTGCAATGCAGGGTCAGCCTTAAATTTTAGTGCTCAGGCCCAGGGGTGGGATTTGAACTCAGAACCTCACGATTCAGAGGCAAATGTGTAACCAATGAGCAACAGCTGACAGATCAGAGTAACAAGGTGGAGGGGTAACCTTAAAGATGAACCGCAACCCCTCATTCTCACTGATCTATTACAATATTAAGGTACACAAACATAAGCTGTGAGCTGAAACAGGAAAAGGGGGTCACAGCTTGAATGTTTTAATGAAGAGATACTAGCCTGTAAACTCCAATTACATGGACCAAGTACTGGAAAATGGGGTTCAGCTGGTGGCTCGTGATTTTAGCCGGCGCACGTATATTTCTATTTAAAATTCATTCACTGGGTCATACTGGTGATGTCCGCATTTGGTGTCCATCCCTTATTCCCTTGGAGCTGAATACCGTGCTGGGTCATTTCAGGAGTCAGTTAACAGGATCTAAGAGCTAGGAGCAGGAGTGGACCAGTTAGCCCCTCGAGCTTGCTCCACCATTTAACATAATCATGGCTGATCTCATCTCGGCCTCAAATCCACTTTCCTGCCTGCCCACACTCTCCATAACCCATTACTAATTTAAAAATCCATCCCCTTTTTAAATTTATTCCCTGTCCCTGCGCTCTGGGGAAGCAAATTCCACAGATTCACGACCCCTTGAGAGAAGTAATTTCTCCTCATCTGTTTTAAATTTGTCCCGCCTTATCCTAAAAGCTACAACCTGTTGTTCTAGACTGCCCCTTAGGAGGAAAAATCCTTTCTACATTTAAATTCCCAGCCTAAACCTCAGTGTCTGTCTGCCTCTTCCAGCCCCTCAACAGATCCTTTTAAAACCCTCTTCATTCTACTGCTCAAGGGCAATAACTGCTGGCTATTCTGGTGACACCATTGCCCATGATTGAATAACCAAAATTATGCAGACGCAAACATTTGTCTGAGTTGAAGTAAAGCTAGAGGTCTGTTAGTTTAATTGTCAAACCAGGTTCCAGAGCCCTCAAGTAGCAGCTTGCCCTCGGGTGTATTGAGAAGGAGCTTGGCCGAGCTGGCCGGTTAGGTGGACAGGTGGTAGGCCACAGGGTTAGCTCACCAGGTATTTGTCCGTTCATCTGGTTCTGCATGTGCGACGTAGGGGGCCCTCCTCCTCCACCACCGACCATACTGTCTGTGCCCATGCTGTGCCCGGGAGGGAGCTGGTTCATTCCCCCTGGTCCCATCGGCATGGACTGTGAGGGAGGCTGAAACACAACGGAGAACTGTAATCACAATGGAAAACAACGTGTTCTGTTCCACCTTAGTCCTCACCTCCACACCTCAGACTTGCCACCACATGAGAATTAGCTTTATTGTCACATGTACTCAAATGAGTACAGTGAAAAGGGTGCACAGGCCATCTTAGGTACAAAGGTCCCTAGATACAGCTTCTTCGGTTATAGTAGTTAGAAACGTAGCAAAGTGAAAAGTCCAGCATTGCAGGTTTTAGGAATAAACTATAAAACGGAGAGAAAAAAAGTTCAGATCAACAGTCTCCCAACTCTGTAGTCTTTCATGCATCGGACTGGGTATTGAGTACAAGAGTTGGCAGGTCATGTTACAGTTGTATAGGACTTTGGTTCAACCACATTTGGAATACTGCGTACAGTTCTGGTCACCACATTACCAAAAGGATGTGGATGCTTTGGAGAGGGTGCAAAGGAGGTTCACCAGGATGTTGCCTGGTAAGGAGGGCGCTAGCTATGAAAAGAGGTTGAGTAGATTAGGATTATTTACATTAGAAAGACAGAGGTTGAGGGGGACCTGATTGGGGTCTACAAAATCATGAGAGGTATAGATAGGGTGGATAGCAAGAAGTTTTTTCCCCCAGAGTGGGGGACTCAATTACTAAGGGTCACGATTTCAAGGTGAGAGGGAAAAGTTTAAGGGAGATATGCGTGGAAAGTTCTTTATGCAGAGGGTGGTGGGTGCCTGGAACACATTGTCAACGGAGGTGGGAGAGGCAGGCACGATAGCGTCATTTAAGATGTATCTAGACAGATACATGAATGGGCAGGGAGTAAGGGGATACAGATCCTTGGAAAATAGGCGGCAGGTTTAGATAGAGGATCTGGATTGGCGTAGGCTTAGAGGGCCGAAGGGCCTGTTCCTGTGCTGTAATTTTCTTTGTTCTTTGTTCTTTAACTCAGTTCATGGTGGTACCTAGCCTACAGGCTGTGCCTGACTTCACCTCAGGGTTCACAAGGCTGGAAGATTGCTTTGGAATCACCTCGAGGTACGAAGTCACCTTGACAATGTTTATCTTATCCAGGCAGCTGCTTACGATAAGTAACACTGACCCACGTGTCACAATCTCTTGTAGTACAGTGGCAGTGTCCCTACCTCCGAGCCAGGAGACTCAGGTTCAAGTTCCACCTGCTCCAAAGGTGTACGATAAACATCTCTGAGTGAGGTGATTAGGAAACATTAAAAATGGTTTATTCAGGGGGACGTGGAGGAGAGATTAGGGGAATAGTCCAGAAGAACATTAGACACAGGAGCTGCAGTAGGCCATTCAGCCCATTAAGACTGCTCAATACAATGATCAATTCCACTAGAGTCCTCAACTCCTCTTGCTGTGTGCTCCCACCAACCCCAGCATTTAACTTCCTTGTTGATCAAACTCCGTCTGTGTCGGTCTTGAAATTATTCAGTATCACAGCCTTTACTGTTTCCTGGGGAAGGGAGCTTCACAGAATAATGGCCCGCAAACAGAAATAAAATTCCTCAACTCATCTTCAGTGGGAGACCCTTCGTTTTATAACTGTGGCTGTATTTTCCCTCACAAGAGGAAACAATCTCTCAGCATCCACCCTGTTGCTTCCTCTCAGATTGCGAGAATGTTCCCTAGGTTCATTGTAGAGATGAGGGATCTGTCTTTTGAAGAGAGATAGTGTAGTTTAGGCCTGTACTCTCTGGAGTTTGGAAGAATGAGAAGAGATCTAATTGAGGTCTACAAAATGGTAAAGGGGATTGACACAGTAGATGTAGAGAGGATGTTTCCTCTTGTGGGGCAATGTAGAACAAATGGTCATTGTTTTAGGACAAGGGGGGGCAGATTTAAAACAGAGATGAGGAGGAATTACTTCTCTCAAAGGGTCATGAATCTGTGGAATTTACTCCCCCAGAGTGTAGCAGATGCCAGGACATTGAGTAAATGTTAAGAAGGAGATAGACAGATTTTTAATTAGTGACGGTTTGAAGGGTTATGGAGAGGGGGCAGGAAAGTAGAGTTAAGGCTGAGACTATTAGCTTGTATTGTATTATGCCATTATTGCATTAAATGGTGGAACAGGCTAGAGGGGCTAAATGGCCTGCTCCTGCTCCTACTTCTTATGTTCTCATGTTCAATAAGTTCACCTCTCATTCCTCTAAACTCCAGCAGATACAAGCCCAGGCTCAAGGTGCATTCTTGCTAAGAAGGTGCAGGAGAGACTTAGTTGAGTTTACGAAGACCAGAGGATTTCACTTATTAGGAAGAAGCCTCCTTGGTTGTGGGAGAAGGGGCTGCAGAGAGGAGACAGAGTCCAAAACAAGGGGGTGGAAGCTGAATATTCCAGCCAGTCCATTCAGGAGTGATAACAGGAAGCAATGCCCCACACAATGTGGGGAGGGGTGGGTCAGTGTTGGTGTGAAACAGGAATACACTTCCTGCTCATCCTGGTTCCCCCCAACAAAAATGATATTTGAAGCCACAAAATGAGGCCAATGGGATTGATTTAAACACCAAAGCTACAGATTCGCACCTGTGTTCATCACATTCAGAGTCGAAACCTTAACTCTGCTTTTCCCTCCACACATTTGCTGCATTTCTCCAGCACCTTGGGCTTGGTTCAATATCTCCAGCTGTGTTTTGGCTCTATGTCTCTCAGCATCTACCCTGTCAATCCACTTCAGAATTTCGACTCTTCTAATGAGATCACCTCTCATTCTTCTAAACTCCATGAAATACAATTTATATTAACACAATCACTCGGCACATAGACAACCTTCACTCATGGCAAGGACCAAATCAGTGAACATTCACCAAATTACAGAAAGCAATTAATAAACATGTAGAATGGGCAGAGAGTTGGCAAATTAATGTCACTGCGCAGAATTACAAATGTTTGAAGACAGAAATAATTAACTCCAAATTGCTGTTTCCACCGTTTCTGGTTTCTGAAAGGATTACAACATCGCCGAGTGATT
>NC_063335.1:117325287-117339539 GCF_021869965.1 Rhincodon typus
GGAGGAACACAGCAGGCCAGGCAGCATCAGAGGAGCAGGAAAGCTGATGTTTTGGGTCGGGACCCTTCTTCAGAAATTCAGAAGGGTCCTGACCCAAAACGTCGACTTTCCTGCTCCTCTGATGCTGCCTGGCCTGCTGTGTTCCTCCAGCTCCACGCTGTGCGTTATCTCTGGAAGCTGAATGTTGCTTTACAAAATTCTATTGAAAAAGAATACTTACAGCTGGCAAGAGTGACTGCATGTTCTGATTGGAATCTGCTATTGTTGCCAGATAGACCAAATTTCTGTGAAGCACTTGCTGGTACCTACAGGAGGAAAGGAAGCAGTTTTATCAAAAGAATCGTGACCAAAGAATTAATTTCTGGTTCACTTTAAAGCTCTGAATCATCCGAGCAGTTTCCTGAACACACATGCAGACATGAAAGAGTCCCTGTTAAGGCATCACATCAGCTATGGGCACTGAGTCATAGAGTCATACAGCATGGAAACAGGCCCTTTGGCCCAAACTGGTCCATGCTGACCACTCAGCTAGTTGCAACGGCCTGCATTTGGTCCGTATCCCTCTAAACCCTTCCCCCATCCATGTACCTATCCAAGGTTGTGCACTCCAGAGATACAGTCAGATTTACAGTCCGGCACGGATTTACCACGAAGTCAAAAATGTTGCCTTTCAGATGACCAGTAAAAGCATTTAACCCTCCCCGCTTCACTTTTCAAGTGGGTGCATACATTTCCTTGGCCTCCGTTTTGAAGAGACTTTAACCAATAATATACCGACAAGACGAGGCCATTTGGCCCCTCGAGCCTGCTCCACCATTCAATCAGATGATGGCTGACCTGATTGTACCTCACCTCTACATTCCTGCGTATCTCCCAATAATCTTTCGGCAGAGGAGCTGATGACAGTCATTTTTAAAAACCTTTGCTTGTGGCAGCTTGCTTGTACAAATGGACGGCCATGCTCGTTACATCACAACAGTAACTGTGCGTTAAACATTCCTCGTTGTCTGCAAACTTTTTGGGCATGAACCAGGATTGTATCTAAGTGCCAGTTGATAGTTTCTTCATCGCAAGCTGGTTACCAAAGCTAAGCCTGACCCTGCCACTTGATGTCACATTTCCCAGGAGACATCAGCAACACAGGAGGCGGCCATTCAGGTCATCAGGTTGGTGCTGGCTCTCCGACAGAACGGTCCAGTTAGTCCAACTCTTCCAGTTCTTGTGAATGTTACCCCTTGAAGTATTTATCCAAATCCCTTATGAAAGAAAGCTATCAGATAAGGAAAGATATTATGTGATTGAAGGCAGTTTAAAGAAGGTTTACTAGGATGATCCCTGATTGGAGGGATTGTCTTATGAGCAAAGGGAAAACAAGTTGGGACTCTACTCAACGGAGGTTAGGAGAATGGGAGGTGTTCTCATTAAAGCATATCGGATTCTTAAGGGGCTTGACAGGGTAAATGCTGAGAGGGTGGTTCCCCTCATGGGAGAGTCTAGGACCAGAGGGCACAGTCTCAGAACAAAGGAACACCAATTTCAGACTGAGATGAGGATGAATTCCTTCACTCAGGGGGGTTGAGAGTCTGTGGAACTCCTTGCCACAGAGAGCTGTGGGGACAGAGTCCTCGTGTATATTTAAGGCCGAGATCAACAGATTCTTGATCAGTCGGGGAATCAGGGGAAAGGGCAGGTAAGTGGATGTGAGGAATATTGGATCAGCCATGATCCTATTGAGTGGCAGTGCATGCTCAAGGGGCTGAATGGCCGACTCCTATTTCTTATGGTCTTATGAAAGTTATTATAAACTCTGCTTCTACTGCCCTGTCAGGCAGTACATTCCAGGTCACTGCATCAAAACAATTGTTTTCAACCTCCCACCACCCTCCTTTTGATGAGCAACCAACCCTCCTGTTATTGGAAACTGCCAATGTTCCTCACAGACTCCACTCAAACCCTTTGAATGTCTTTATTAAAACTCTCCAAAGCGAGCCCGTCTACCTGCATTGTTATAGCCACACAGGGATACAGCAGTTACTCATTTCAACTTAGGGCCCCTCAAAGTCCGTCCTTAATTCCGACATTCCAGATCTTGCAAACAGGCTGCTGTGTGGAACTTTGAACGTTTATTATTCTACACAGAATGTTGGTGTCATTGGTTAGCCCATTCCTAATTACTCTGAAGAAGATGACGGTGAATTCAAGATGGCAGCTCAATTGAATCACTCACTGGTTAGACAATTTCAGAGAGCAGTTAAGAGTTAACTCCATTATTCTGGGTCTGGAGTCAGGTGTAGGCCAGACCAGGTTAGGATGGCATACGTTTCCTCCCTAGTGGACATTAGTGAACCAGACGGGTTTTGATGTTGACTGACAATGGTTTCATGGTTATTAGACTAGCTTTTTGAATTGAATTCAAAATTCACCATCTGCTGCGATGAGATTCGAACCCAGAATATTACAGCCTGGGGTTCTGTATTACAAAACCAATGCAATACTCTCCTCGCATTGTTTTCAGTACATGGACTTCCAAAACCAACGTCAATGCATTGGCACCTCAGTCACCAATGTCAGTTGGCACGTGTGGAATCTCATTGGAACATCCAAGTGGCTGCACAGCTAAGAGAGGGCACAAAGCTGTGTCATCACCACTACACTGTCTACACAGTCTGGTCAATGACCCAGACTGCACAGGGGATTGGGTGGGGTATTGTCAGTGTTCACTGTCATAGGCTTTGAACGGTGACTTGGGTGCACAGAACCTGAGCATTGCAAAAACAGCGACGTGTTGCTGAACCTTTCTGTCTTGCACTCATCAGGACCAATGCAAGAATGCCAAATTTTAAACCATCATTACAATTCATACTGCAGGGAAGAAGGGGTGTTGAACAGGACTAGACAGCGTAATTGCAGGAAGGATGTTCCCGATGACCGGGGAGTTCAGAACCAGGGAGTCACAGTCCGAGGATACAGGGTCAACTGTTTAGGACTGAGACGAGGAGAAATGTCTTCACCCAGAGAGTGGGAGCCTGTGGAATTCTCTCTGACAGAAAGTAGTTGAGGCCAAAACATTGAATGTTTTCAAGAAGGCGTTAGATAAAGTTCTTAGGGCTAAAGGGATCAATGGGTATGGAGAGAAAGTAAAAATCAAGTTGTATGATCGGCCATGATCAAATTGAATGGTGGAGCAGGCTTAAAGGACTGAATGGCCTATTTTCTACGTTTCTATGAAAGTTGGCGAATTAATTGTGATCGGTTAATGCCGTTGCTATGGAGAAAACAGAGGCAAACTATAGGCTTCTCAAGCTACCGGCCAATTCAAAAATGGGGCAAGGCCTTTTTTCTTCCCCCCTTTATTCATTCACAGGATGAGGGCATCGCTGGCTAGGTAGCATTTATTGCCCATCCCTAATTGCCCACGGGGCGGTCAAGAATCAACCACATTACTGTGGGTCTGGAGTCACATGTAGGCCAGACCAGGTAAGGATAGCAGTTTCCTTCCCTAAAGGACATTAGTGAACCAGATGGGTTTTTCCGACAATGGATTCATGGTCATCATTAGACTCTTAATTCCAGATATTTATTGAATTCAAATTCCACCATCGGCCGTGGCGGGATTCAAACCCGGGTCCCCAGGACATTATCTGGGGATCTGGATTAACGGTCCAGTGATAATACCACTAGGCCATCGCCTCCCCTGAACCTATCCCAGCAACTTTGCAAATGAAAGTAATAGTTACAGCACACAAACACCCAATCAGCCTAGTCTGAGAGAGCAAAGCACACTCTCATACAAATTCCCTGCAAATTTCTCCTCTTCAGATAGGCATCATAAATAATTCAAAATAATTCTTAAAGTTTTTCCATGATATTTCAGCTTCATCACTCCACGTTCTCTAGTCTCAAGTATTTTCTTGAAAAGTTTGTAAATAAAAGATTTGAATCATCTGAGCACTTCATTGCTTGACTGACTGTCTGTGGGAATCCTTTAACGTGATTGGCTGCAGGCAGCTTGCTGACATCACCGCAGCTGCACACTGGCAATGCCCCCACCAAGAACACAGTGATCCACTGCATGAAGAGAAGGTTGTGGTTTCCCACCCAAGTGGTCTGTTGGATCTTTCAGTCTGGCTTCTTTGAGACTGTGGGTGAACTACAACCCTTCACTGTTAACCTTACATTCCAGGCCACTCACTCTCTCTCTGTTGGATTTGGCAGAGCTGATTTTATTCTTTTATTTTTTGTTTGAAACGAGAGATAGAAACATGACAGAGAATGTGTTTTGTCCTTGTGATGGAGCATCGAGGGAACAAGTTACACTTTAGCTCATGAACCCTCAGGTCCTTAGTACCAGATGAGCAATTGCAAGCGGGACTCTATGTGGGAGCTGTGACTAATGGTCAGATTGCTGAAGATGACTCAAAATCTTGAAAGGTCAGCCACAATTTGTTGACAGACTTAAAGCACTAAGTATCTCTTTAGAACATGCTGAATTTCATCAGGTTTTCCGAGTGTGAGATGACAAAGGGAACTTATTCAAGTTTTTGAGAGACCTGGGGTGGAGTAGAATGAAAGGTGATCAATCATGCCTCGATAAAGACCTCTACTATTTTTCAATAGTAGTTAATTTTTACTTCTATTTTTCAGTAGGAGTTAAATGCATAATTCTCAAACCTCAACAAAATAAGGAGTGCAAAATAAGATGCTATAATTTGAGTGTAATTCATAAATGCAATAAAGAACACAGTGGAAAGCTGTGGAAACCCAGCTAGGTGAGAATGTGGAACGTGATTGAGGTGAATCATATTTATGCACTGAAAGGGGGTGTTAGATAAATGAGAGAGAAAGGGATGGAAGTTAGACACGGCATTTTAACAGCACACGTGTCATAACATTCAAGGCTATTGGCTTTATACAGGAAAGTGAGACTAGTGTAGGTTGCAGTACAAACTTGATGGGCCAAAAGGCCCTTTCTGTACTGTATGATTACATGGCTGTAAGTTGTGAAGAGGGTATAAGGAAGTTACAAAGGGATACAGATGGATTGATTGGGCAAAGATGTGGTAAATAGATGAAATTGCCCTGTTTGGCACGAAGAATAATAAAAAAAAGGCACATTCTATAAATGGGGAGAGATTACAGAATTTTGATTTAGGCTGAAGGGGAGAGGTTTAGTTCCCTATGGCCTATATGTTCCTTTACCACATGGTTACTGATTAACTGCATCTCATCACTCATTCTGTTCTCTGGTGGTCTCTCAGACTTACTGCTCCTAAGAAATTGTTTCAGATCATAGAATCTCTAGAGTGTGGAAGCAGGCCATTCAGCCCATCGAGTCCACACAGCTCCCCCCGCACCGAAGAGCATTCCACTCTATCTCTGTAACCCTGCATTTCCCATGGGCAATCCACCTAACCTGCACATCTTTGGGCTGTGGGAGGAAACCGGATCGCCCAGAGGAAACCCACACAGACACAGGGAGAACGTCTGTGTGGAGTTTGCATAATCACCGAAAGGTGGGATCGAACCCGGATCCCTGGCGCCTTGAGGCAGCGGTGCTAACCACTGAGCCACCGTGCTGCCCATGGTGCATCCCACAAACACATTGTTCAGGCTACCTTTGCCAATCTAGTTCACCCAACTTGTACTGCAGTTGTCATGAAGAACTTGAAACTGTGTGCCTTTCCTGCTTACCGCTATTTGTTCATTCCTGTTCTACATGTGTCTGGGAGCCTGTAAACTCCTAGTTGACCTGTTACTTTTCCTGTTTCTCATTTCTACCCAAATTGATTCTACATCTTTCCATTTGAATCTCTCACACTCACTCACTCACGACATCCTTAATTAACAGTGCTACCTCATCAATTCTTCCTAACTTCCCATCATTTCAACATATCAAACATCCCTCTACATTCAAGCCCCAGCCTTGGAAACACTGCAATCTTGTCTCTCTGATGGCTATCAGGCCATACAAAGTTCTGAAGAGGAGACACACCTGACTGGAAGCTGCCAGACCTACTGAGTTTCTCCAGCAATTTCTGTTTTTAAAACAAAGTTATCTGGGCCAACAATTTATCGGCTTGGTTACGAATGCCACATGCATTCAGGTAGGGGGCCTCAAATACGGCTCTTTTACCAGTTTTGCAATCTCTAGCCTCATTTCTTGCCACATCCTCGACTTGCAACCTCTCTCCCGTCCCATAGTGATCATTGGTGAAAACTTTGGCCTGTTCTATTAGATTTACCACATGATCCCCTCCACCTCCCACAACCCAATCATTCAGCTTCGGGGAAGGGGATTATCCACGTCACAACAGAACAGCAGTTCTTTTAAACAAGTTTTTAAACAATATTTTCACTCTGCTCCAAACACTTCAGCATCCCATACCATTCAAATCTGAAGCAACGACCTTGAAGCACAATAGTAAGCGACAACTGAACTTTAATGACATGCTGGTGTTAATAATACAGCAGGTCCACAGTAAAAACTCAATAACACACACCCCGAAACAAGGAACACAGCTGATGAAATATTTTAATACTATAAATGTGTAAAGTCACAGGGCTGATTGGAAAAGATCACAAAATACAAATTCAGTGAGAAGTGAAAGGGAAAGAAAAACAAATCTCAAATACAAAGCAAGAAGGAAAACTACCTAAGTCTGAGAATGCAAGGTTGCATTCTGCTACATGACACGCTGGTAACCTTCCAGAAAATCATTAATCTGTAAAATGCCGAAAGTAAAAGGGCGGCACAGTGGCTCAGTGGTTAGCACTGCTGCCTCACAGCACCAGGGACCCAGGTTCAATTCCACCCTCGAGCGACTGTCTGTGTGGAGTTTGCACATTCTCCGTGTCTGCGTGGGTTTCCTCCGGGTGCTCTGGTTACCTCCCACAGTCCAAAGATGGATCGGCCGTGCCTACACATCCAGGAATGTGTAGGATAGGTGAGTTAGCCGTGGGAAATAGAGCTACAGGAATAGGCTTACGGGGGTGCGTCTGGGTAGGATGCTGTTCAGAGGGTCAGTGTAGACTTGATGGGCTGAGTTTGTAGGGATTCTATGATAAAATAAAATGTGGGGTGGGAGGGAGAATGTCGGGGGATGGGGAGACAATTTTTCTGACAGTATCATTACAACCACTTCCTGGCCGGCATCTCAGGATTTTATCTTAATTCACTCAAGGGTGTTGCAAAGCCCATATTTACAGCTCACCCTCCAGTTAAGTGGCTTGCTTGATCTTTTCAGAAAGTGGCTAAGAGTCGACCACATTGCTGTGGGTCTGGAGTCACACGTACACCCGATCGGGTAAACACGGCAGCATTTTCACAACCAATTGATAATACTATCGTGATCACCAGCACTGAGACCAGCTTTTAAAAGCCGGACGGTTTGAATCAATTGAATTTAATTAAATCTGCCAGTCATTGCAATCAAAATTGTGAAAAAAAGGCTTCTGGGTTCTCAGTTCAGCAACCATAAGACATAGAGAAGTAGGTCATTCAGCCCATCGAATCTGCTCCACCATTCAGCGAGATCACAGCAGATCTGATAATCCTCAACTCCACTTTCCTGCCTTTTCCCCATAACCCTCTATTCCCCTCACTGATTAAAAATCTGTCTGTCTCAGCCTTGAATATATTTAATGACCCAGGCCTCTGCGATAAAGAAATCCATAGATTCACTCTTCTCAGAGAAGAAATTCCTCATTTCTGTCCTAAATATGCAACTCCTTACTCTGAGATAATGTCGTCTGGTCCTTGCTAAAGTTTCCAAGAACAGAAAGTTGCAAATCACTACCACAATTAAATAGCGAAAGGAAGTGATGGAGAGGCTGGGTTGAGAGAGGCTGGTGACTGAGGTGTAAAAAGATTGTCAAACATGTTCTTAAAATTCACAGAGTACCGCATTAAAAGCTGGTTAACAGAATCAGGGTCTATGGAGGATCCATAACTGACTGGATAAAAATACACTGGATGCAAGGACAGAAAGCTGTGATTTGTGGTAGATGACTGTTTTGTGGACTGGAGGATGTCAGACAGTGCTATTTCCAAAGGATCAGTAAGAGGTCAGCTGCTTTTTGTAATTGATGTCAACAATCTTGGAAGACAGGACAAAATGCCAAACTTCTCTGATACCACCAAAGTTGGAGAAGGGGCAAATAGTGGGGATGAAATGAAGTGTCAGCACCAGGCTGGCACAGCAGTGGCAGGTGGCATTATTTGGGTGTGAGGTGAAGCATTGGGCAGAAGGGATGGGCAAAGGTAACATTGCCTGCACGGCACAGTCATGGACAGAGTACGCAGGGAGAGGGCCCATGCCTACTGGGCTTGGAGATGGGCAGAATGTTTTGAGCGAGAGTCGCGAGCAAAGTATATGCCTAACAAGCAGAAGCACAAAACGCAAAAGTAGGGAAAACACAGCGAACCTTTAGAATGCATCTGCTCCTATGATGCTGCTTGGCCTGCTGTGTTCATCCAGCCCTGCACCTTGTTGTCTCAGATTCTCCAGCATCTGCAGTTCCTACTATCTCTGAACCTTTAGAATGTTCTGGTTTAGTCCCAGCTGGAGTATTGTGTCCCATTCTGACCACCATACTTCAGGAAGGATGTGATAACTTTCAAGGTGGTGAGGAGGAGAATGGTTCCATGGACGAGGGATTTTTATGACAGAGTTAGTTTGGAGACTTGAGGGTTGCTTACCTTAGAAGCATGGATACACAGAAAATAAAAGCAGGAGTAGGCCATTCAGTCCATTCTATCTCTACGCCATACTCCTGTGCTCTGCCCATGTTCCATGACACATTTAGCCTCCAGAAATCTATTTCTTTCTCAAACACACTCAATGACAGGAGCTCCACAGCCTCCAATGTTAGAGAATTCCACACGTTCTCCACCTTCAGTGAAGATTTATCTCTTCACCTCAGTCCAAATCGGCTTACCATGTATCCTGAGATTATGACTCAGGTTCTGAACTTCTTGCTGCAAAGGAGGTTAAGGGGAGATTTGATCGATGTGGACCATGTTATGACGGGTTCAGATTTGAATATTTATATTCACTCAAAATGAGTACATCGCTGGCTGGGCCAGCATTTATTGCCCATCCCTAGTTGCCCTTGAGAAGTTGGTGGTGAGCTTTTTCAGTATCTGAGGAGTTACAAATGGTGCTGAACACTGTACAATTATTGGTGAACATCCCCATTTCTGACTTTATGGTGGAGGGAAGGTCATTGATGAAGCAGCTGAAGATGGTTGGGCCTAGGACACTACCCTGAGTAATTCCTGCAGAGATGTGCTGGAGCTGAGATGACTGACCTCCAACAACCACAACCACCTTCCTTTGTGTCAGGTATGACTCCAACCAGCGGAGAGTTTGCCCCCTGATACCCATTGATTCCAGTTTTGCTAGGGCTCCTTGATGCCACACTCTGTCAAATGCAGCCTTGATGTCAAGGGCTGTCACTCTCACCTCACCTCACCTCTGGAATTCAGCTCTTTTGTCCACGTTTGAACCAAGGCTGTAATGAGGTCAGGAGCTGACTGGCGCAGTCCCACCAATGCCTTGTACAGTCGCAGCAATCTCTCCATGCCTTTATACATCATTCCTTTGGCAAAAATGCCAAAATTCCATTTGTCTTCTCTGGAATCATGCAAAGGTGGGTTTTTTTTTTAAAAAAATGTTTACGCACAAGCATTGGCAGGAACTTATTCGAAGGCCTCAGAGGAATACAATCCAGGACAATACAGCACTCCCTCAGGACTGGCACAATGGAGTGAGAGCCTCCGTTTTCATGTTTGAATTATAAAGGATATACATGCAGAGCATTTAGAAATAAATATGATCAAGCAAAGTCAGCCTGGCTTCAGGAAGGGAAAATCATACCTAACAAATTTACTACAATTCTTTCAGGAGGTAATGAGCAGGATAGATAAAGGGGAACAGGTAGACATAATATATTTGAATTTCTAAAAGATATTTGTTAAGATACTGCAAATCAGGCTTCAAATAACAGCAGCATTTCCTTGTATTTTGTTTCGAACTGCAAGAGCTTCCACAGACCATGCAATAGCAGTGACTTCTAGAAGGGGAGGTCCATGCCACGATTGGTATGTGCAGAATCAAAAGGTGTGTGTGCGTGCGTGCCTGTTGCCACACAGCTTCGAGGGGATGTTGGGTAACAGCCCGTGGCATGGGAGGTAGTATATGCGCATATATAGGGCAATAGCCAACTCATCAAAGAGAGTTGGGATAATGAGAGCATTTTCAGGATGGCAACCTTCCCTTGTTGCTAGCAAACTGGCTGTCTGAGGCCTCATGAGGAATGCATAAAACTCTTGTCATTCCTTTTTCTTGCTATTAGTTTCTGTGTTTTAGCTTTTTCCTTGTTCTATTACATCATGACTGACAGCTTAGCAGATAACTAGAGTGTCAAATTGTTGCTGCAAGAAAGTCCTTCAAATTCAGACTGAGGACCAGCCTGAGATTTCATAAACTATAAACCATATACTGATAAATAGGACTTCAGTGTTAAAAGTAGGAAGTAGTCTATTATAACACGCAGGCAGAAATGTACATATGGTAACTTCAGTCGAAGCACTCCTATTAAGTATTTTACATTTTTACTGTTTCTGGTTTCCCACTAATTAGTGTAATGTGAGTTTCCAATCTAGATTGAGTTAGGTAAACCTCTGTGTCACAGGGACCAATGCCGGAGTCATAACTCTTTAGAATATATAATTAATCATTTGTATGAGGAAAGTGAATTTCTCGTAGCCAAGTTTCTGGATGACACAAAAATAGGTCAGGAGGCAAGTCATACAAAAGTCTGCAGAGAGATATAGAGAAGTTAAGTCAGAGGACAAAACTTGGCAGATGGATTATAAAATGTGGGAAAATGTGAGGTCATGGACTTTGGCAGGAAGAAGAGAGGAGCTAAATATTATTTAAATGGATAAAGACTGCAGAAAGCTATGGGTCAGAGGGATTTGAGAGTCCTTATGCATAAATCACAAAAAACTAGTATCCAAATTCAGCAGGTAGTAAGGAAGGCAAGTCAAATACAATACAAGGCACTAGTCAGACCACAACTGGAATACTGTGATCAGTTTTGGCCCCCTTATCTAAAAGAAGCTATGCTGCCATTAGATTCAAAGTTCACTCGGTTGCTACTAGGTATGGACTGACTGTCTGATGAGGAGAGGTTGAACAGGTTGGGCCTGTACTCACTAGAGTTTAAAAGAATGAGAGGGGACCTTACTGAAACATACTCGATTCTGTAAGTGGTGACTTATAAACTTTTCACGGTACTCAGTTGAACACATGTAATAATAAAGGTAATTCACTTCTTAGAGGACATGATAAAGTAGATATGTAAAGCTCATTTCCCCCTGTGGGAGAGTCTGGGACCAGGATCTCAGAAGAAGGGATCATACATTTAAAACAGAGACAAGGAGGAATTTCTTCTCTCAGAGGGGGATGAATCTGTGGGATTGTTTACCGCAGAGGGACCGTCACAGCTAGGTCAGGGGTTACAAAGAGTTATTCCCACACCATCTGAGATCACCATGAAGGTCCTACCATTTTGACTTTGTCCCCTCAGGTGAAACACACCACCAGTCATTTCTCTATAAGGAGAGAGCAGCCCTATGGTTGTCCGAGACTATGGTGACTTCACGTTCAGGGAACAGTTAGCTCAGCTAGTTGGAAGGCTGGTTTGCAATCCAGAGTGACACCAACAGCAGGGGTTCAACTCCCGCACCAGCCGAGGTTACCAAGAAGCACTCACCTTCTGAACCTCTCCCCTCGCCTGAGGCGTGGTGACCCTCCGGTTAAACCACCACCAGCATTCTCTCTCTCTCTCTCTATATAACATGAGAGCAGCCCTACAGTCCAGCAGGAGTATGGCGACTTTGCCTTTATCAAGGTGGGAGAGCAGACCCCAGCTGGGCACAGGCAGAACTTCCTAGCTCCTCTTCCATGGTGTACCCAGTGGATCTCTCACATTGGCAGAGTGGGCACTGGTGGCCTTGGGGTTGGGCCTCATTCAAAGCATGGCACCTCCAACAGGGCAGCACTGCCTCTGTCCCTGACCTCAAAGGCAGGCACGGTTGATGGACTGGAGTTAGCCAAGATTGGGCGCTCACATACCGGTCCCACAACCCTCTGAATCTACTTCCACCTTCAAGGAGGCTGCTAGTCTGTCACATCATCATAGGGGCTCTGCGCCAAGTTGCAAACCTCCCTTTTGCTGTCTAACCTGCAGCATTCTGTTTTAATCCTGAACAATCTGTATTATTCAACCCCCACGCTGATTGTATAATGAAAAGGTCCATGGAATAGGACACAATAAACTGGCATTGTTCAAGTCCTCCCTGATCTGACTGATGGAAGGAGAGCTCAGCATTAAGTGCCAAATCCTGGCAGATTACACATGCCATGACGCTTAAAGCAACTGCAATCACTTATTTTTTGACTGGGCTTACATCAGCACATCCTTCAGTCAATCATAGAACAGGTCTCAAACCTGTCAGAGTCTGGAAATTTGGCAAAGAGAGGGAAGAACACTGATACAAACAACAAGGAAGAATTAACCTGCATTCATATAGTAGCTTTCCATCACCTCAAGACATCCCAAAATGCTGTACAGCTGAAACATGGAACATAGGGGCAGGAATAGGCCACTCAGCCCTTCAAGCCTGCTCCGTCATTCAACATGATCTGGCTGACCATCCAACTCAGTTCCCTGTTCCTGCTTTCTCCCCCATACCCTTTGATATATTTAGCCCAAAGAACTTATTTAACTCCTTCCAAAGATGATCTCTAGGAAAGTGGGTGCTACAAATGTTGGCTCAACGATTGAAGGAGCAGGCTTGAGAAACCAAATGGTCTTCTCTTGTTCCTATTTCTTACAGTCTTCTTGAAAACATTCAATGTTTTGGTCTCAATCATTTTCTGTGGCAGAGAATTCCACAGGCTCCCCACTCTCTGGGTGAAGACATTTCTCCTCATCTCAGTCCTAAATGGCCCACTCTGTATCCGTAGATGTGAGCCCCTCGTTCTGGACTCACTGGTCATGAAGCACCCTGCTAAATGTGGGGACCATTGTAATGCAGCGTAATGTAGCTGCAATGTAGGGAACAGGAAAGCCTTTTTTTTTTACACAGCAAGACCCCACTGACAACAATGCAACTTGTGGAAAAAAAAGAGTGATGTTAATAAGGAACAAAAAACATGGCCATGACACCAGTGAGAAATTCCCGATTATTCTTCCATGTCACACCAGGGGACCTTTCACATCCAGCTGAAAACATAACAGTTGCCTTGATTTTACTCAGCCCCATCTAAATATCAGCCCGTCCAACAGGGTGGCACTGCCACAGTACTGTGCCAGGGCTGGCGAGGGAGCTCTGTCAGCCTGGGCCGGGGACCCCATATTGGGAGCCACCATCTTTCTGACTCAGCATGAACATAGCACTGTAAGTGACACCTTCCCACAGGCTGTCTAATACAACGACAGTTTCTAAAATTAGACCCAAGAGCTGGAACACTAATCATTCTCCTTAACTGCAGTAAAATTTCCATTCAGTACCTGCGACACTAGCTGTGGAATTCTGTACGTTTGGAGCCCTGCTTGGCATGTCAAGATTACAACATTTTGTCTCCAAGAAAACATACAATCACCAGAGAGGATTTCTCAAGAGTTAAGGTTATAGAGTTACCCAGCAGGACAGATCCTAAACAAACACTGTTAAAGGGAAATACTAGCTATTTTTCACCTTGCCCTCATCAGGACCTACGCAAGACTGCCAAGTTTTAAACCATTACAACAATTTAGACTGCAGGAGAAAAGATAAGTAAGCCACAAACCCAGACTCAGAAATGTGCTCTCTGAAATATTCGCTCAAGGGCAACTGGGGGCAGACAACAAATGCTTACATTGCCAGTGATGCCCACATCCCATGAGCAAACTAAAAAACTTCTGTCATTGTACATCAACATGCACAAGTACTTCTTCAAAATCTAGCACAGACACAGTGGACTGAGTGGCCTCCTTCTGAGCTGGAAACTTTCCATGATTCTATTTCTGCCAAGATAAGGAAGGGAGTAGGAGCCGGAGGAGGTGACAGAGACAGGGAGGGGGAGTGGGGGCCGGTGGAGGTGACAGAGACAGGGAGGGGGAGTGGGGGCCGGAGGAGGTGACAGAGACAGGGAGGGGGAGTGGGGGCCGGAGGAGGTGACAGAGACAGGGAGGGGGAG
>NC_063335.1:117339639-117352779 GCF_021869965.1 Rhincodon typus
ATGACAGAGACAGGGACGGGGTGTAGGGGCCGGAGGAGGTGACAGAGACAGAGACGGGGCGTGGGGTCGGAGGAGGTGACAGAGGTAAGGACGGGGCGTGGGCGCCGGAGGAGGTGACAGAGATAGGGACGGGGTGTAGGGGCCGGGGGAGGTGACAGATTCAGGAATAGGATTAGGGGTTAGAGGAAGTAACAGAGATGGGGAGGGGAGTAGGGGCCGGAGGAGGTGACAGAGATAGGGAGGGGAATGGGGGCCGGAGGAGGTGACAGCGATAGGGAGGAGAATGGGGGCTGGAGGAGGTGACAGCGATAGGGAGGAGGTGTGGGGGCCGGAGGAGGTGACGGCTGTAGGGAGGGGAATGGGGGCCGGAGGAGGTGACAGCGATAGGGAGGGGAATGGGGGCCAGAGGAGGTGACAGAGATAGGGAGGGGCATGGGGGCTGGAGGTGCTGGTTTAGGGAGTATGTAACACCTTCACTGCTCAATTGAAATGGCCCTTGTTTCACACGAACGAATGTCCTTCTGCAGAAGCAAGTGGATAACGATGTTAGCAGCAGCTGCAGGCTGGAGAGACGGTGGCACTGTGCCATTGTCACTGGATAAATAATCTCAGGCCCCAGGCCAACATTCTGGGGACATGGCAGATGGTGAAAACTCAATTCAACAACAAAAAGAAAGGTTTTGATTTAAAAAGGAAGGGAGAGAGAAAATTGCAGGGTGCTGGCATGTTCTGTCTGTCTTCCCCAGATTCGGTAAATTGGGAATTGAGACTGCAGATTTGCAAATTGCAATTGCAAACATTACAGCCTGAGTGAGGAGATTGCAGGGGCCTTGAAAGAGATCTTTGTATCTTCTTTAGCCACAGGCGATGTCCCAGAGCACTGAAGAATAGCTAGTGTTGTTCCTTTGTTTAAGGAGGACAAGAAGGATAATGCGGGAAATTATAGGCCGATGAGCCTTATGTCAATGGTAGGGTAATTATTGGAGAAGATTTTTTTTTAGGGATAGGATTTACCCATATTTAGAGAGGAATGGGTGAATGAGGGATGGTTTTGTGGAGGGGAGCATGGCTTTTTGTGCAGGGGAGGTAGGTCTTGTTTTTTTGAGAAAGTGATGAAAATGTTTGATTGAGGGTGGGCCAATGGATGTTGTCTACATGGATTTAAGTAAAGCATTTGACAAGGTCCCTCATGATAGGCTGGTCCAGAAGATTAAGTCACATGGGATCCATGATAAGTTAATAAGTTGGATACAAAATTGCCTTGGTCATAGAAGACAGAGGGTAGTTGTGGAGGAGTGTTTTTCTGACTGGAAGTCTGTGACCAGTGGTGTCCCGTAAGGATCAGTGCTGGGACCTCTGTTGTTTCTAATATGTACAAATGATTTGGATGAAAGTGTCAAAGACTTGATTAGTAAATTTGCAGATGACACACAAATTAGTGGAGATGTGGATAGTAAGGAAGGTTGTCAAAGGATATAGATCAGTTGGAAAGTTGGACAGAGAAATGGTCGATGGAGTTTTATCTGGACAAGTGTGAGGTGATGAATTTTGGGAGGTCAAATGCAAGAGGAAAGTATACAGTAAATGGAAGGACGCTTAGGAGCATTGATATACAGAGGGATCTTGTGGCACAAGTTCATAGCGCTCCCTGAACGTGGCAACACAAGGGGATAAGGTAGTAAAGAAGGGAACCAGCATTCATTGGTCAGGGCACTGAGCATAAAAGTTGGCAAGTTATTATACAGCTGTAACATACTTTAGTCAGGCCACATTTGGAGTATTGGGTGCAGTTCTGGTCACTGCACTATAGGAAGGATGTGGAAGCTTTGGCAAGGGTGTAGAAGAGGTTTACCAGGCTGTTGCGTGGACTGGAGTGTTCTGAGGAAGGGTCACTCAACCAGAAACTTTAACTCTATCTCTTCACAGACGCTGCCAGACCTGCTGAGCTTTTCCAGCAATTTCTGTTTCTTATAGCTATAAGGAGTAGTTGGACAAACTTGGATTGTTTCGCTAAAATGTCGAAGGCTGATGGTAAACTAGATAGAAGTTTACAAAATGAGAGGCATGGATAGGGTGGATAGTCAGAGTCTATTTCCCAGGTTGGAAATGTCAAAATACTTGGGGTCATGGGTTTAAGCTGAGAGGGGAAAAGTTTAAAGGAGATGTGTGAACAAAGTTGTTTTTACACAGAGGATGGTAGAGGTCTGAAACGTGATGTCAAGGGAAATGGTAGAAACAGATACGATAGCAATGTTTAAAAGGCATTTAGACAGACACATGAACGGGCAGGGAATAGAGGGGATATGGACCACGTGCAAAGAAATGGGGTCAGTTCAGAATGGTATTATGGGCGGCACAGACACAATGGGCCAAAGATCCTGTTCCTGTGATGTATTGTTCTATGTCTTATGTTAAAGACTGTAAGAATAATCCCACCAATTACAGACCAATCAGTTTAACTTCAAGGGTATGGACTCGTCTAAAGACAGTTATTCAGGATAAAGTTAATGGTTACAAGAAAAACCTGATATACATGTCCACAGATCATTGAGGACAGCAGGACAGATGGAGAGAACAGTTAGCAAAGTATACACTGTTCGCTGGTTTATGAACAGGGGCATAGAATACTGGACCAAGGCATTGATGTTGAACTTGTACAAGACACTCGTTAGACCTCAGCTGGAGTATCATGCACGATTGTGGGTGCCTCATTATAGGAAAGATGTGAATTTATTGCAGAGAGTGCAGAAGTGGTTTACAAGAATGCTTCCAGGGATGAGGAACTTCAAAAATGAGGATCTTCAACAATGAGGATAAATTGAAGAAGTTGGGACTGTTCTCCCTGAAGAGAAGGAGGCTGAGAGGAGATCTGGGGATAGGGGTTTTCAAAAGTAGGAGCAGGCTGGACAGTAGATAGGGGGAAGCTGTATCTGCTTGCAAAAGAAACAAGAACAGGCAGCACAGATTTAAAGTGATTTGCAAATGAAGCAAGGGTGAGGTGAGGAATAACTTTCTCATTCAGCAAGTAGTTTGAGTCTGGAATGCACTGGTTGGAAATGCGGTGGAGGTGGATTCATTTGAGGCATTGGATGGTTATTTGGATAAATAATTTAGAAGGGTATTGGAGAAAAGGAGATTAGGTAATATAGAAACAGTGCCATAGAAACAGAAAATAGGCCATCAACAGGAACATGGCTGATCATCCAACTTAACATCCTACTTTCCAACTTTCTCCCTATAGCCTTTGATCCTTTTCAAGTGGCAA
Organism: Rhincodon typus; assembly: GCF_021869965.1. Taxonomy (NCBI): domain Eukaryota; kingdom Metazoa; phylum Chordata; class Chondrichthyes; order Orectolobiformes; family Rhincodontidae; genus Rhincodon; species Rhincodon typus. Next base: position 117,342,905 of record NC_063335.1, read on the forward strand.
GTAATATTTACTTTACACAAATCCAGCCAATGACCATGTCCAACAATAGAGAATCTAATCATCCCTGAACATTCAATGGCATTGCCATCACTGAATACTCCACTATCAACATTCAGAACCTGAACTGAACTCATTATGTAAACACAGCGGCTACAAGAGCAGGTCAGAGGCTAGGAATACTGCAGCAAGCAACTCACCTCCTGACTCCCCAAACTCTGTCCACCATCTACAAGGCACAGATTAGGAGTGTGGTGGAATACTCCCCACTTGCCTGGATGAGTGCAACTCCAACAACACAAGAAACTTGACACCGTCCTGGTAAATGCAGCCTGTTTGATTGACACCTCATCCACAAGCATCCACTCCCTCCACCTCTGACCGTCAGTAACAGCAGTGTGTACCATCTACAAGATGCCTTGCAGAAATTCACTCAAGATCCTTATAGAGCACCTTCCAAACCCATGACCACTAGAAGGACAAGGGCAGCAGATACATGGGGACACCAACCCCTGCAAGCTCCTCTCCAAGCCACTCACCATCCTGACTTGGAAATATATCGGTGTTTCTTCAGCATCGGACATTGTCAGTCTACCTACAGCACATGGGCTGCAGCAGTTCATGAAGGCAGCTCACCTTCAAGGGGCAACTAGGGACGGGCAATAACTGCTGGGCCAGCCTGAAATGCCATATGCCCTGAACTGAATCAAGATATAATCACATTCTCAAAAGATATCTTGCAAGGGAATCTCCCTCCATTTCCTCCACTTCAAGTGGAGTTGGAAATGTTTCAGAATACCAGTGTTGAAATCAAGTTGAACATCACATAGTGCAGCCATTCAGTTCATGGCTGTGGGTCCCATCAGATTTCACCCAGCCCAGCAATTAGAAATGAATCTACCCGGAAAGGCACATGTGTAATGCAGAGGCAGGACATTCAAATCAATGTTGGTGAGTAGATTTCACCTGATTGTTAACTCACCTCATCAATAGCTCATTCTATTCCCTTCTCCCTATGTATTTATCCAGCTTCCCTTAAATACACTGAAACTTTCTATGGGAGCGGGTCCACATTGTCACCAATCTCTAGATAAGAGATTTTTCCCGAATTCACTTTTGGAACTTGCAACTATCATATGTTTATGGCACCAAGTTCTGGGGATTCCCATGCAATGTCAAGATATCCTCTCTCCGTCTACACAATTAAATCCTTGCATAATATTAGAACTTCGCTAGAATTCTTTGAGGAGGATAGATAAAGGGAAAACAGTGGAGGTAACATATTTTGCTTTTCAGACTAATGTAAACAGTCTTTGGCCTCTTATCTGAAGAAAGATATATTGATATTGGAGGCAGAGAAGGTTCTACCAGTTATGGATGGACTGTTTTATGAAGAGAGGTTGAGTACATTAGGCCTATACTTACAGGAAAAGAGAAGAAATAGAGACGAACTTATTGAAACATGCAAAATTCTTAAGGGACTTGACAGTGTAGATGCAGAAAGGTTGTTTCCCCTTGTGGGAGAGTCTAGGGTCAAAGGGTATCATCTCAGGATGAGTGTCCATTTAAGACAGAGATGAGGAGGAATTTCTTCTCTCAGAAGGGGAGTGAATCTGTGGAATTCTTTCCCGCAGAGGTCTGTCGAGCCTGAGTCATTAAGTATATTCCAGGCTGAGACAGACAGGATTTTAATCAGCAAGGGGAATTGAGCCTAATGGGAAAAAGCAGGAAAGTGGAGTTGAGGATTATCAGATCAGCCAGGATATCATTGAATGGTGCAGCAGACTCAATGGGCTGAATGGCTTACTTCTGATCCTATGTCTTATGGTCTAACAGTATCAGGGCTACCCAAGTTATCTCTTTCCTGGACTAAAGGTCCCTTGCTTTCTCAACCTTGCATTGTAGGATTTGCATTCTTCAGTTTTATTTGTTTCCATTGCATTACCATACAGCATGCAGAATTTTACCTAGTTTTCCACCCAAATTAGATGCAATAATTAAAGACTAAAGATTGGTGTGCATGTCCACAGATCCTTGAAGGCAGCAGGACAGGTGGGCAAAGTAGTTAAGAAGGCATCTGGGATAGTTGACCATATTAGTTGATGCATTAAATACAAGACCAAAGAGGATATGATGGAGTGTGCATTTCTGGTCACCACACTATAGGAAGGATGTGACTGCACTGGAGGGATTGCAGGAGCAGTTCACCAGGAACTGGACTGGAGCGATTCTACTATAAAGAGAGACTGGATAGTCTGGATTTGTTTTCCTTAGAGCAGAGAAGGCTTAGGGGGATCTAATTAAGGTGTACAGAGTTCTGAGCAGCATCAATAGTGTAGATTGGGAAGAGGGATCAAAAACTGGGGCCACAGATTTAAGGTAAGGAACAGGAGGTTTAGAGGGGAAAAACATTTGTGCACCGAGGGGGAGTTCTGTATCTAGAACTGACTGCCTGAAATAAAATCAACTCAACGGGAACATTCAGCAGTTTTCCATTTCCTCTGGTAAAAGCAAGAATCTCCACAACATTTAAGTAGTCAGATGTGCATTTGAAATGCCATAACATACAAGGCATTGGGCTAAGTGCTGGAAAGTGAGATTAGAATCGATGCATGTTTGATGGCCAGCATAGACTCAATGGACTGATGAGCCTCCTTCAACAGTGTTAAAACCCTATTGTTCACTTGGCCAGGCATCACCTTAATTGCAACTTGAAAGAATAAAGAAAAAGAAATTCTGACAAACCATGTAGTTATCACTGGCATTTATTGCCCAGAGGACAGTTAACAGTCAACCACATTGCTGTGGATCTGGAGTCACATGTAGGCCAGACCAGGCAAGGGTGGCAGTTTCCCTCCATAAGTGAACCAGATGGGTTTTTACAACAATCGGTGATAGTTTCACAGTCACTATAACTGAGACAAGCTTTCAATTCTAGATTTATTCAAGTTACAATTCCACCAGAGTAGTGGGATTTGATCCTGTGTCCCTGGAGTAATAGTCTGGATTCTCTTGATTACCCATCCACTAAGACATCACCCTCTCCCCAAAAGCAGAAAATAAAATCAACTTACTGCGAACATTCAGCAGTTTTCCCCTTGCTCTGGTAATCCATTATGCATTGGATAAGATGATTGTTTTCATCCAGTAACTAATTAAAAAAAAGTAAAGGAGAAAATGAGTGCAACAGGCAAGTGTTCACTAGTTCTCACCTAGTTCCTGCACATCAGCACACTCACTGTTCAAAAATCTTAGGTCAGTGAGCTTGGGTTTTGATCTGCCCCAACAATCTATCAGATACAGTCCATCCAGAAACACATCCATAGTGATAGCATTTAACACATAACGTTTGGCCATTCGCATAGACCCGGAGTCTTAATGAAACTTTGATCTAGTATTCATCAGGATCAAAGCAAGAATGCCAAATTACCAAACAATCTAAAACGATGTATACCCAAGAAAGAGGAGCTGGTTGTTTGGCAAGTTGATACTGTCTTCATCAACCAGAAATCTTATCAATCAAATGGACTTACTGACCAATCAGCATGCTTTTTACCTATTGTATAAAATTCCAAACCATTAGAAATGTGGCATTCTTGCATTTGTCTTGATGAGTGCAAGATGAGAAGTTTCAGTACTATGTCTCTCTCTTGTCTATGATATGTAGCCTGCTAATCCTGCTTACATAAAGTGATTTGAAATAGGGTAGAGGTACCAGAATAGATCATTTCACCCACTCCAAGACCTATTTCCATTACAGCATTGAGGGGTGACATGATAGAAGTCTATAAAATCATGAGTGGCATGGATAGATTGGATAGTCAGAGTCTCTCTCAGGGTAGAAATATCAAATAAGGGGCATATGTTTAAGGAGAGAGATGGGGAAGTTTAAAAGGAGATGTGTGGGGCATGTTTTTGTTTAAACACAGAGGGCGGTTGGTGCCTGGAACACGCTGCCAAGGGAGTTGGTAGAAGCAAATACAATAACAATGTTTAACAGGCATTTAACCAGCCACATGAACAGGCAGGGAATAGAGGGATACAACCATGTACAGGCTGATGGGATTAGTTTAAAATGGCATCATGTTTGGCACAGACATAGTGGGCCAAAGGGTCTGTTTGTGTGCTGTACTATTCTGAGCAATTGAAGTCTACAGTGAGCCTCGAGTGCAGTGTTGAGGGACTGGTGCATTGTCAGAGGTGCCATCTTTCAGATGAGACATTAAACGGAGATCCTCATCTGCCCTCTCAAGTGGGCAAGAAAAGATTTCAGGAGCACTAATGTGAACAGTAGTGAAACTTTCCCATGTCTAGGAGCCAAACCTATTCCTCAATCAATATGATTTTAAAAAAAAGGCAGTCTGAATAACACCTGATTGCTGTTTTTGGGAGCTTGCTATGCTCAAAATGGCTGCGGCACTTCAACTATTCGGACCAGTGCAACACTTCTGAAGTATTTCATTGGCTCTAGAATCTTCTGGGACTTTGAACGGTGATGAAAGCAGCTATAGAATTTTTTTTTTAAGAAGTTCTTTTGTGGAACATGGGTGTCTCTGGCTGGGCCAGCATTCATTGGCCGTTCCTAATTGCCCCTTGAAAAGGTAGGGGTGAGCTGCCTCCTTGAGCCGCTGTAGTCCATGTGCTGTAGGTAGACCCACAATGCCCTTAGGGAGGGAATTCCAGGATTTTTACCCAGTGACACTGAAGGAACAATGATATATTTCCAGGTCAGGATAGGGAATGGCTTGGAGGGGAACTTGCAAGTCTTTCTGTCGCTCAACATTATTGTATTTATGAAGTGTCCAACTTCAGGATTGTGTGCTGAGGAGTGTCCATGTTTCCCAAGGTGAATGCCACTTGCAAATAAGTAATTGTCTACAGCAAGTAGACATTGGGAGAGGCGGCAACATAACAACCTGCATTTGCACAGTGTTGTGTAAAGGGCACTTCGCTGAAACTATAACTAAATTTGACACGAGCCACAAAAGGAGGCATCAGAACATGACCAAAGGCTACTTTTAACGATTTGTGTAGCTGCAGCACAAGAGCCCTCTGTGCCACTCACTAAAGAAGGTTACTGTTTCTAACGGGGATTGCTCCTCATTGCTCTGATCAGAAGATGCCACCTCCCACTCAGTGACTCCCTTTGCAGACTTGCTCTACACGTTCATGAACATTGTCATGCATTTCGACCAAGTCCTCTTCCACATTAGCTCAGTCTTCCGCAACTTGCTCCCAACAGCAAATCTTCACATTGCACTTGAGACGTCAGAAGCCCAAAATCATTTCTCGGGATGAAGAGCAGCACAGATCCCAGTGGAAAAGCCCTATTTCCACTGGGCGGTGGAAGTTTTCTCTCCTGTTTGGTCACCATCTGTCTCTACATTTCGTGGCTTCTCCTTACTCCATGTGCCCTGATTTTAGGCATGTGTCTACACTGTGGTACCTTATCGTCATACACTTCAGAGTTCACTGACATCACAACCTATGCACTATACAAGTCTACATTTTGTTAATTCTTCAAAGGAATGAAGGAAGTTGGCAAAGCAAAAACCACATTAAGGATCCTTAGGCAACACCTTCCAAACCCACACCTTCCAAACCCACGATCACTTCCATCTAGTAGGGCAAGGGCAGCAGATACTTGGGAACAGCATCCCCTGCAAGTTCCCCTCCAAGCTACTCACCATCCTGACTTGGAAATATATCGCTGCATGTTCAGTGTCACTGGGTCAAAATCATGGAGCACCCTCCCTAAATTGATTGCAGAATCCCTACGAAAACTGCACCAGCTCAAGAAGGCAGCTCACCACCACCTTCTCAAGAGCAACTCAGCAATAAATGCTGGGCCCTGAAGGTGACACCCACATCCAATGAATGAATTTTTCAAAATTTGCAAAAGGGCATGAGGAGATGAGGATTGGTTTTCATATTGCATTAAAAAATTCAATAGGAACTTCTAAAGGTGACAAATATGCAGTTAGGAGTCAACTACTTTGCTGTGGGTCTGGAGTATAGTTTTAGATTCCAGATTTTTATTTATTGAATTTAAAGTCGAACAGCTGTTGTGATGGGATTTGAACCTGCAACCCCATAGCCTGGATTATAGGTATACCCTCACTACCAACCATCTGCCTCTGTAAATTTGCATCTAACATGTTCACACAGAGGAACAGGATTAGGCCATTCAGCCCCTTGAGCCTGTTCTGCCAATTAATGAACTCATGGCTGATCTGTGACTTAACTCCATATACTTGCCTTAGGCCCACATTCGTTAATAATTTAGATACATTTTTGTTAAGCAATTTGTTTATCTTTTCCTGTTAATATCTTGAAGGCTTCGATCAGATCACCCTCAACCTTCTAAATTTTAGAGAAAACACGTCTAATTTGTATAATCTCTCCTCATAACTTAACCCCTGAAGTCCAGGTATCATTTTTGTAAACCTACGTTGTACTCCCTCCAAGACCTGTATATCCTTCCTAAAGTGTGCAGCCCAGAATTCAGCACTAGACTTCAGTTGAGGAACACTGAGTTACTGGCTGAATGCGTTGTATTCTTTAAGCTTATTTTAAAAGCCAGGACTCTTTGTGCCTTTTCAACCACTTTCTCTCCTTGCCTTCCAGAAATGGTGCACTCACCAACCCCCAAATCCTGTGCAGCCCCTTGGAGAATAAAGGCTTTCATTTCATCGCAGAGACATACGGTGTAGAGCTGGATGAACACAGCAGGCCAGGCAGCATCAGAGGAGCCGGAAAGTTGACGTTTCGGGTCGGGACCCTTCTTCAGCAAATTGTGTTTTCTTTTTTTATCGTGTTCCTTTCATTTTATCATGTCCCTTTGCTTTCCTCAGACTTCTCCACATCACATTTCATCTGCATTAAAACAGATCGAACTGAGGATGCTGTAAATCAGAAAGTTCTGAAGGTTGGGGGTGGTCACTGGACCCAAACGTCAACTGATTTCTCTCCACAGATGCTGCCAGACCTGTCGGGCTTTTCCAGCAATTTCTACTTTTGTGTTAAATTTCAGCTGCCCCTTCCAGTCATGTCCTCTCCAAGTCCATGACTACCCTCCTCGCAGTCCACAATATTTCGTTTCATCTGAACAATTTTAAAAATTGCGCCGTTGGCCAGGCCAAGTGTAGCTGAGCTTACCAGACTTGGAATTGCCAAGCTGGGATTTGAACTCAAGTCTCCAGCTGAAGCAGCCAGGCTTCTGGGTTTAAACCTGCCCCAGCAACATGACCCAAAACGTAGCCCGTGACTTGGCAAAATAGCTTGGCTGCGGAGAGGAGACAACCCAGAGGGGAAATGCCAAAGGAGCAACGCGAAACAGGACAGACTCGGGAGTCAAACCTAAACTGTGCAGAAACTGCTATTTCCAGCACAATAAAAAAAAACACGAGTGTAAATAAACATCTCAGCTCAGAACAAACAAAAAAAAAGTGATCTTGTTGTAAAATTGATTTAACAGAAATTCCCCCAAAACGCGTTACTCGCTCAAGATCACACATCAACTCGAACAATTAAAGTTGGTTGAAATAAATAGAAAAAGCGTAAAATCAAATCCATCGGCAGATCTAAAGTATTCTTAAGGGGTGGAGAAAAGGGGAATATTTCAACTCAAACCAGCCATTGCAAGAAAAAAAAACCCTCAGAGAGAAAAAAAATTACTGGAGACGGATTAAAAGTTAACTGCCAACCCAATTGTACTTATGAGAAAATGATCATTTCCTGGCGCTTGTGAATTTCGCTGAGCGAGGTTGGACTTAGGAGTGAGGTTGTAAAAGCTTCAAGAAGCTCGGGGGGAGGGGGGAAAAGACAAAGAAATAAAATGTTCTCCCAAAAACAGTTGAAGACCTTCATCATGGCCGCTATAGCAAGATTCCCCCTCTCTGTGAAGCATTTCTTCTTCGTGTCTGGGTGAGTGCATAGGAACCCCCTCCCCCCACGGAATCTTAATTTTAAAACAAAATACACAGGGAAGAAGAAAATGATTTTTGTTCCCTGCTGAAGCTCAACAGGACTCGGTACGAATACAAAGGCTTCATGATCTGATGCCCCCTCCCCCCCGGAGTGTGTGTATAGGTTACATTGTTGCACGCCTGCTACAATGTAACCCTCCAGCGTAACAATCTGAGCGGATACATTGTCGCAACGTTCCAAAACTCGCTACATTACCTTCTGAATGGCGGCAGGTGTAATTTCACCTTTCCCGCGCTGCCGGGGAGTAGCAAATGCAACCGACATCGTGCTCTGCTCTGTGTATGGAGTTGAGACTATTTCTCACCCTTCCACTCCTCTCTTATTTCTCCCCCCCACCCCTCACTCCTCACTCCCTCCCCTCTCTTCACCCACACAGCACACAGAATGCAGCAGACATGGTAGCAACTCCTCCTCCTTGGAAACAGGCAGCGCTCTTTTTCTTCCCCCTTCTCTCTTCAAAGAGATTCTACTATATTTAAAAAAAACTCTCTTGTAGCTGTGGGAGGAAGGGGAAATGGCAGAGTTTACACCCCTCCTCCAGCCCCAACACTAAAAGGCGTAAGGTAGAAAATGCACACCCGGGCTGCAGCAAGAAGTTGTCAGCAGCTGTGCAAGGAGACAAAGAGGGCTGCAAGTGCCTGCATTATTTTGATCCAGTGCATTTTCAGTGACTGGGGAGACAGTGCAGTATTTTGTGTGCAATTTCTAATGAATCAGTCAGCTGAGGATCTCCCCCATTAATGAATGAAGAATTCCTGGTAAACTCCTGCCAGTTACACTGCAACCACTGGGGATTGTGTGGATGCAACAGCAAGCAATTCCTACACAGAGTAAAGCAACAAATCCGAATTAGGCTAGAGTAAGACATGAAATGCATCCCACGACTGTAACCACCATGTAGTTTACTAATCAATGAAGCCAGACATTCCCAGGCCTCTGCAGTTGACCTCAGTACCCACCCTGCCGACTGGAGACAAATGGTTCATTCCTTCTAGCTTCAAGACCAGAATCTGGAGCAGGGAAGACGGGTTTTTTTTAGCAGCGATGGAACCAACATTGCAATGAAAGTAGATGCTTTTCAGCATGCTCAAACAGTAAAGGGGGTCAATTAATTTAAAGATACATAATGTTTGCAGTCCGTAGCTGTATTTTGTGTCAGATCGCCCTGACGTTATGAAGCTGGATTTCGTCCAATCCTCCCCCTCCTCTTTGTGGTTCCTTCCAGCCCGGAGCCAAATCAAACTAGACCCAGTGGTCGGGATAGGGGGTGCGAAATACCGATGTATAGAATACACACACTGCCCCACCAAATTTACGCAACGAGTAAAAGAAAACTGAAGAATAATCAATCACTCCCTTTCAATAATAGGATTTTCATTACTGTTGCTGTGCGTTAATGATATAACGGAACGATATGATTCCTACTACCCCTCCGGAGAAGCTGTTTAATTGGTGAAGTCCATTGGCCACAGCTCCGCCCCTTCCAAAGGTGCGTGCGCAGTGGGGGAACCTTTATTTTTGCTCCCTGTGCCGGCGGTTGGCTTGTGCGCGTGCGTTGTGCCGGCGGTTGGCTTGTGCGCGTGCGTTGTGCCAGTAGTTATGGCTGGAGGGTGAAGTTGGGGGGGTTGGTGTGGTGATCGCAGCTATGGCGGCTAGGTATGACCGAGCTATCACTGTGTTCTCTCCAGACGGACATCTGTTTCAAGTGGAATACGCACAAGAGGCCGTGAAGAAAGGCTCGACAGCGGTGAGTCTGCGGCAGAACCGCCCCACCCCGGGGACAGTGCCCCCCCCCCCCCCCCCCCCCGGGACAGTGATCCCACACATCTCTCCCCCCCTCCAGGGACAGTGATCCCACACATCTCTCCCCCCCTCCAGGGACAGTGATC
>NC_063335.1:117353179-117418256 GCF_021869965.1 Rhincodon typus
CGCCAAGGGACAGTACCCAGCATTCCAGAGTATAGGTCTAAACTGCTTGATCTCTCTTCATAAGACAAACCCCTCATCTCTGGCGAAATTCAGCAGGTCTGGCAGCAACTGTGCAGAGAGAAACAAATGATTGGTGTTTCAGATCCAGTGACCCTTCAGAAGGGTCCTGAAGGAGGGTCACTGGACTCAAAACATTAATTCTCTTTTTAACTCTTCACTGGTGCCAGAGTTTCCCTGGCAATTTCTGTTTTTGTTTCAGATTTACAGCATCTGTAGTTGTTTCTTTTACCCTCCTCTCTGCTATCAATTTAGTGAATCTCCTTTGATCTGTGTCCGAGACAATTACATTCCTCCTCAATTAAAGGACCAACATTTTACATAGTATTCCAGGTGCAATCTTATTAATGCCTTGTCTAGTTGCAGTAACACATATCTACTTTTATATTCTATTACCTTCTGAACAAATGCTAAAGTTCTCTCTGAAGTAGCCTATTTACTTGAATAGAGTCAGAGTTTTTACATCTTGGAAAGAGGGCCTTCACCCATTGTGTCTTGTATGCTGTGGCATTTCAAGTTTTCACCTCAATATTACCTAAATGTCTCAAGTGTTCCTGCCTCTACCCTTTTCAGAGAGTGAGTTCCAAATACCCACAACCCTCTGAATTTTTTTTCCTCAAATCCCCTCTGAAGGTCCTGCTCTTGAGCTGAAAAATGTGCCTTCTGGTTATTAATCCCTCTACTAAGAGAAAATGTCTACTCCAAGCTATGCTGTCTATGCCCCTCAAACTTGGGACACCTCACTCAAATCCTGCCCTCAGCTTTCTCTGCTCTATGGAAACCAACTTCACCTTGTCTTTCTTCATAGGTTAATTGCTCCAGTCCAGGCAACATCCTGGTGAATCTCCTCTGCACCCTGTCTCGGGCAATCACATCCTTCCTATGATGTGCTGCCCAGATCTTCTCTCAGTACTCCAGCAGTAGCCCAACTAATCTTGTATACAGTTCCAACATAACCTCCTTGCTCTTGTCTTCAATGCCTTGGCTAATGAAGACAAGTATCCCCTATGCAAACCATGTCTGCAGTTGTCATGCAGTCCTGTAAGTTTTTTTTTTCCTTTCAGTTACTCACTCACTGTGCTTACTCTTCCCGTTTTGAAGGTTGGGATTCGAGGTAAAGATATAGTTGTTCTTGGTGTGGAGAAAAAGTCTGTTGCAAAACTTCAGGAGGAGAGAACAGTGAGAAAAATCTGTGCACTTGATGACCATGTCTGCATGGCATTTGCAGGTATACTTTGGGATTTCCTTCTGGGGCTTTTTAATGCAACTTAATTATCTTTGTTTTTTATGATTTGTTTTCTAAAAATGGCTGAAAAAGTATCAACAAGGTTGAGTAAATATCCATCATTTAAATTGTTTTTGGATGTGACTCCATGAAAGCCTCAAGCTCTAATAACTGTCATTATGTTTTCTCCAGAATTTGGAAAGTTATTGGGTGATCTGATTGAAGTCCTTTAAGATATTGACAGGAAAGATCAGGGTAAATAACAATCAACTATTTCTACTGATTGGCGATTCTAGAACTCGGGGAATAGTCTGAGAATTAGGGCCAGGCCATCCAGAAGAGATGTTAGGAAGCACTCCTACACAGAAGGGTGGTAGATGTTTGGAACTCTCTTCCACAAATGGCAGGTGATGTTAGATCAGTTGTTAATTTTTAATTTGAAATAAACTTTTGTGAATCGAAGGTGTTAAGGGACATAGGCCAAAGGCAGGTATTTGAAGTTAGGCCACAGATCAGCCGTGAGCACATTGAATGGTGAAACAGGCTGAAGGGGCTAAATGGTCTACTCCTGTTTCTATGTTTCTGTCAGTGTCTCATATCATCTTTTCCCCGGAGAAATAACTTGCATTTCAATCAGCGTTGATGGTGTTTATGGCTGTGGACAGGTTTCAGCAATAGTTACTCGGGTATGTGGAAGTGGGTTGTGTTGAGAAAGGTCAACAAGCTCAGCTCTTATTCAGTTAGAACAGGGGACCAATGCTGACTGCAGGACAGCGAAGCCTTTGACAAGGTGCCACATGGGACACTGATGAAGGTAAAAGCATGTGGGCTTGGCAGGTTGGACCCAAAATTGGCTTAATGGTAGGAGATAGAGGGTGGTGCTAGAAGGCTGGTTGTGTGATTGGAGGTCGGTGTCCATGGGCGTTCCACGCGGATAAGTGCTGGGTCCCTTGGGCAGGCAATAGCATAGTGCGAGGCTATTAATCCAGAGACCCAGATAATCCTGCATGGCAGATGGCGGAATTTGAATTTTATTTTACAAACAAAATCTGGAATTAAGTGTCTAATAGAAACAGAGAAGACAGGAGCAGGAGGAGATCATTCAGCCCTTCGAGCCTGCTCCACCATGCTTCATGATCATGGCTGATCGTCCAACTCAGTAGACTAATCCTGCTTTCTCCCCATAACCTTTGATCCCATTCGCCCCAAGTGCTGCCTTTTGAATACATTCAGTGTTTTGGCATCAACTACATCCTGTGATAATGAATTCCACAGGCTCACCACTCTTTGGGTGAAGAACTGTCTCTTCATCTCCATCCTAAATGGTCTACCCCAAATCCTCATACTGTGACCCCCTGTTTCTCGATACACCCACCATCGGGAACATCTTCCCTGCATCTACCCTGTCCAGTCCTGTTAGAATTTATAAGTCTCAATGAGGACCCCCCCCCGACTTCATCTGAACTCTAGCAAAAACAATCCCCACCTAGTCAATCTCCCCTCATATGTCAGACCCGCCATCCCCAGAATCAGCCTGGTAAATCTTTGCTCCACTCCCTTGAGGGCAAGAGCATCCTTCCTCAGAAAGGGAGACCAAAACTGTACACAATATTCCAAGTGTGGTCTCATCAAGGCCCTGTACAACTGCAACAACACGGTCCCTGCTCCTGTACTAGAAACCTCTCACAATGAAGGCCAACATACCATTTGTCTCTTTGACCGCCTGCTGCACCTGCATGTTTACCTTCAGCAACTGATGCACAAGGACACCCAGGTCCCACTGCACACTCCCCTCTCCCAATTTACAGCCATTCAGGTGGCAATTTATCTTCACTCTAATGATCACCATAAAACTGTTGCTGATTGTTAGAAAACCTCATCTGGCTCACTAATGTGCTTTAAAGAATGTGCTGTCCTTGGCCTACATGTGATTCCAGACCCACAGCAATGTGTTTGACTCTCAACTGCCCTTCAGGCAATGAGGGATGGGCAACAAATAACTGGCCTGGTCAGCAACCTCCATGTGATGAATGAATGGAAAAATAACAATATAGATTAGGATGTGGGGGGATGACACAAACATTGGCCAGGTGGTTGACAGTGAGGAAGAACGTCCTATAACTATACAAGTAGGCGATGAACATACAGATCTATCAGTTAAAAGCAGGAATCAATGCCTCTTCCTGCTCTGCCATTCACTGAGATCATGGTTGATTTGATTATTCTGCATTCCTGTCTATACTTGATAACATTCACCTCCTTGCTTATCTGTTCACCTCTCTTAAACGTACTGTAAAACTCTTCCTCAAAAGGTAGTGGAAGAAAAGTGGAAATGTTGGTTTTTGAAACATTTGCTCATGTTAGGTGCAATTCACTGAATTTATAAACCGTAACTTTGGATTTTCTGGTTGCTTGGCCTAACTCTTTGTAAATTCTGCATTTATTGCTGTGATTGAATTGTTTTGGTGTCTGTACTTGTGTCGACTGGCATTTGTGATTTAGTGTCCCATTTTTGAATTTGTTCTGATATGTGGGATCCTTTTTCTTGTGATATGAGCTTTCGAGCAATGATTCAGATCTCCAACACTGCCAAGGAGATTTGCTTGTCTGACTAATTTTGCTTTTAATTTCAGGTCTAACAGCTGATGCTCGAATAGTAATTAACCGAGCCCGGGTGGAGTGTCAGAGCCACAAACTTACTGTAGAGGATCCAGTGACTGTAGAATACATTACGCGTTACATTGCAACTTTGAAGCAGGTAAACATGCATCAGCTTTCTCATGCCAGCTTAAAGGAATTAAATTCAATCTTAACCTCCAATGGGGCACACAAGTAGTTCTCAATAACTCGGCAAACCTGCTGTGTCTGGCATGTTGAATGCTTGGTGAATTCCTGAAGGAGAAAATATTTAAGACACTTGAAGAAATGTAGACTGTTTGAAGGGAGTCATATTTCAGCACAGAAGGGGGCCATTCAGCCCATGGATAGCACGACAGTCCCTAGGTAGAGCAATCCGGTCAGCCCCCTATCCCCAACTATTCCCCATAGGTCTCTGCTTATTTTCAAGCAATGGCCATTTCCTTTTACCATCTCCACTTGTCAGATCTAGCCTCCAGGTCACTCCATCGCACAGCAATGGGGTTGATTATTAACTGCCCCACAAAATTGTTCTAGCAGGCCACTCAGTTCAAAGGAATTGGGAATGGGCAACAAATGCTGGTCTTGCCACTGATAACTACATCCCATGAAAGTAATCATCGATAAAACATGTTTTTGCAGATGAAGTGGTCAGAGGCAATAATTAATTGTTCTAGTGTCTTGCTGCAGTACTGAATTTCTTTTCAATTGATCCCTTCTTGCAGGAGTTTAAATACTGATGCATTTAACTCTCCTAGTTCTACTCCCTACACTAGTCGGAGCTGTGAGACGTGTTACTCTAGTGGTTTTATGGGTCGCTCTTGAGCAGTGCGAGAGAATTAACAAATGGAATTGTTTGGTGAGTCTTACACTTCAATGTTTTATTTAGCGTTACACCCAAAGCAATGGGCGCAGACCGTTTGGAATTTCTGCTTTGATAGTGGGGTTTGATTACGATGGCACACCACGGTTGTACCAGACTGATCCATCTGGGACGTATCAAGCTTGGAAGGTGAATGTTTCTCTTTTCTACCTTGTCTCGTTTCTAAAGAGAAAAATCCTATCTGTTCTTTTTATTCTCTGGTTTATTCCCCTGCCCTTTCATCTACTGTGGAGAGTGTCTTGGACTGGAGTACGGAAATCCATGTAGCAGTGAATCAAAAGCAACTGATTTCTGTAAGATCTTTTATGACTTCATTACTTACCAAAGAGTTTTATACTAAATTAAGCACTTCCATAAAACTTAAAAGAAAAGGAGCAGGAGTAGGCCATCTGGCCCCTCGAGCCTGCTCTGCCATTCAATAAGATAATGGCTGATCTTTTTGTGGTCTTGGCTCCACTTAACCGCCTGCTCACTGTAACCTTTAATTCCTTTATTTTTCAAAAATCTTTTGCCTTAAAAACATTCAACAAGGTAGCCTCAATTGCTTCACTGGGCAGAGAATTCCACAGATTCACAACCCTTTGGATGAAGAAGTTCCTCCTCAACTCAGTCCAAAATCAGCCCCTTATTTTGAGGCTATACCCACTAGTTCTAATTTCACCTGCCAGTGGAAACAACCTACCTGCACCTGTCTTATCTATTCCCTTCGTTATTTCTTATGTTTCTATAAGATCCCCCCTCATTTTTTTTAATGTAGCTGACTGCTTTCGTGTCTCCCTTACCTTCCCCTTGCCACGAAAGGAAAATGGTTCATATGCTGCATTCTTATGGCAGCAACCTGGCCAATGATCTGCCTGGTCTGAACATTTAAGACTCACGGTTCTTGCTGTGTTTCCACATCAATGACGGCCCAACCAGTCAGCACCCTCTTCTCACACTGCATAAACTAATGTCCCTTTGTTCTAGAGATAGTAGGAACTGCAGATGCTGGAGAATCCGAGACAACAAGGTGCAGGGCTTAGGCCCGAAACGTCAGCCTCTCTGCTCCTATGATGCTGCTTGGCCTGCTGTGTTCATCCAGCCCTGCATCTTGTTGTCCCTTTGTTCTAGTCTGTTTCACGTATCACAGTCCCTCTAATTTTTCCTGTTGGTGCATGGACCTCCGAGGTCAATGTATGGCATCAACTTGAGAAGCCTCAGTGTGTTAGCATGCTGGTTACGTGTGGGTGGAACTTTGGAACAACCGCTTGGCTCAGAGGGAACATTGGTTCGGATGAGTGCAAGATGAACAGCTTCCGCTTGTCTCTTTTTAGCAAGATTTAAGTTCTGTACTACCGATTGATTGACTATGTTATTGTTACATGAACAGGCAAATGCTATAGGTCGCAGTGCCAAGACAGTTCGAGAATTCCTTGAAAAGAATTACACTGATGAAGTGATTGCAACAGACAATGACACCATCAAGCTGGCAATTAAAGCTTTGCTAGAAGTGAGTGAAATGTTATTGCCAAGATCACATCTGTTTGCCTCCTTTATGAAAGGATGATGTGAAGCCATCAAAACCTTCCTCCTACATTAGCAAAATGTCCGAGATTAGAAACATATAAAATAAGAGCTATTCAGCTCCCCAAGCCTGCTCCATAGCTCATTATGATCAATGGCTAACATCCAACTCGACAGCCTGTTCCCAGTTTCTCTCCCCTCACCCCACCCCCATCATCCTTCCAACAGCTTCTTGAAATTATACAATGTTTTGGCCTCGACTGCTTTCTGCAGTAGTGAATTTCACAGGCTCACCACTTTGTATTTCTGGTTTCCCCAGTCATCAGGAACAACCTTCCTATGTTTGCCCTGTCAGTTCCTGTTAGAATTTTATAGATGTCCCCCTCATTCTTCTAAACTCCAGCAAATATAATCCTAACCAATTTAACCTCCCCTTATGTGTCAGTCCTATATCATACTTAAAACCAAATGGAGCAGTCTTTGTTCAGTTAATATCAACCAGTGACCCAAACATTAAGCGACTACATCCTGGAACAGACATTTCAGCAACTATGGATTAAAGAAAGCTTGTAATTGAAATGAAATCAGATTTATTCCTGTCTCATGCAGTGGCAATGGTTGTGATGCAGCTGTCGGCCCTGTTTGTAGTGATTTGCGTGAGAGGATGGTGTTAATGCCATGCATTCTTTGGCACGACAGTATTTCCAGGCCTGTCAGACTGCTAACTTTGTTCAAGCTCATCATGTGATTCAAGTTAGGAGGTGCTGGGTGGGCTTATGCAACATGGATGCATTCCCACAAATGATGTGCCTGAACCCCAAGCAGGGAGCAGGCATTTTAAACTTCAAACAACATCTACCGAATTGAGTGCATTTCCCCTCAAATACTGTGGACAGCTGCTCCATTTGTCAAATTACCGAGGAGATTTTTTTTTAAAGTTCAATTCTCCTGCACAGAACTGTTTGTCAGACTCTAGAGCAGGGTAAGCAGACAGTAGATTTTCAACGGTCTCACACCATTCTCTGACTCAGTCCGGATGTTTATGCCATAGGTATATTCGTAGATTCATACCGTACAGAAACGGACCTTTCGGTCCAACTCGTTTATGCCAACCACGTTTCCCGAACTAAACTAGTCCCACTTGCCTGCATTTGGCCCATATCCCTCTGAACCCTTCCCTTTAATGTACCTTTCCAAATGTCTTTTAAACGTTGTAACTGTACCTGCATCACCACTTTCTCTGGCAATTCATTTCACATATGAACCTCCATCTGTGTGGAAAAAGTTGCCCCTTAGGTCCCTTTTAAATCATCTCCTCTCCCCTTAAAAATATGCCTCCTAATTTTGAACGCCCTCACCCCAGGGAAAAGACCTTTTGCTATTCAGAATGTACTTATTAAATGCCTTATTTGTTGGAATTCAAGTTACATTTAATTCTATTGAAGAGAAAGGTCTCCACGTGCATTATGTACCACAAACAGATAAATCTACTGATGCTCTGACACTATCAATATTTTCAATTTCGTATTTTAAGAAATAGCATTAGATTTCAGACCATGCAAGTGCATTTACTCCCTCGACAGGCCACATTGCAGTGACTGTTACTATATGCTGTTCATATGACTAAAGATCACTAGCCAATTCTTCCTCACTTACTGATCTCTGACAAAGAGGGATTCTCTTCTGTGTTTTTAGCACTGATTGAAGGACAGTGTGTAGTTGAAAGAGGGTAAGAGAGCTTTATATTGTATGACTAAAATATCACGTTATTGCAAAAGGCATCTGAACACAGATAATCATATGACCAGGTGTAGAGCTGGATGAATACAGCAGGCCAGGCAGCATCAGTGGAGCAGGAAAGCTGACGTTTCGGGTCTGGACCCTTCTTCAGAAATGGGGAGGGGAAGAGGCTCTGAAATAAATAAACGTGGTGGGGGAGGGTGGTGATAGAAGGTGGATAGTGGAGCAGACAGGTGGGAGAGAAGATGGACAGGTCAAGGAGGCGGGGATGAAGCTAGTAAAGGTTCAGTACGTGGTCAAGCAGTTTCAGGGCCGAAGAGATTACTGCGAAACCTCTTCTAAGGATGCCTACCTTGAAGAAGTTACCCTCCTCCCCCCGTAAAGACCTCAATGGATCTCTCTCTCTCCCCCACTGCAACCCTCTGGTAGTCGCTTCGGCCCTGAAACTGCTCGACCACGTACTGAACCTTTACTAGCTTCATCCTCGCTTCCTTGATCTGTCCGTCTTCTCTCCACCTATCTGCTCCAATATCCACCTTCTATCATTGCCCCCCTCTCTCTTTATTTCAGAGCCCCCTTCCCCTCCCCCATTTCCGAAGAATGGTCCAGACCCGAAACGTCAGCTTTCCTGCTCCTCTGTTGCTGCCTGGCCAGCTGTGTTCCTCCAGCTCTACACTGTGTTATCTCAGACTCCAGCATCGGCAGTTCCTACTATCACAGATAATGATATGACTGGATGGCTGTCTTGCCTTCAGTGCAACTGTTTAAGTGTAAACTCTGTATAAATTTTGCAGTTTCTATTTTTTAAGTTATACCTTATTTTCTCTGTCTAGAATCTCATTGGTATGTTGTACATACATGGGTGGGGGGAGGGAAACAAAAATGTTATTTCATGGGTAGGGATCAGCGTTCATATAATTTGGTGGAGGTAGGTGCTTCCCTACCTAGCATGTAATGAGGGATGGTTTCTAATGATTTGGCTGGTTGGAATACCTGAGGAGTTTCCTTTTGAGAATGTTACTTAGATCAGAAAGCAATATTTGTACGTTTTCTAATCTATGTTTAAGACATAGTTTTGCTGAGGCATTTAAAATTTGTTAGTGTAACATATATTTTCCTTCACGCTGGAATGTGCTGTTTGTAGTGTAAAACACAATTACTTATTTGTGTTCATTGTTCTTCACATAGTTTACTGCAGTGAAATAGATAATGTCAGGAGAATGTAAGGAACACCTCTTTAGTATGTTTACTTGTCGTTGTGTGACACCAGCAACATCAGTGGTTTTTATTATTACCTGCATTATCACTTTAGCCCTTCTTCTGAGAACATGAAAGAGATTTTGCTCCCATTGCTGTCCCCTGTTTTAACTTAGAAGTTAGATGCAGAAAAAAATTGAACTGAATGCCTTGCTGAATGTGCAACAAATTTTATTTCAAAACTGCTGTATGAGGCTGTTTTTTTACGAATAGTTAACCATAACAGATTTTTGCTCTCCAAGATGATTCTAGAGTAGAGTGGTTTTATAAAGAATCTGAACTGTGGGGCAAAAGAATCCTTTAAAGCATATTGTCTCTAGTTGTGCAGTAGACTAGTACACTCACTAATTCTGCAATAATTTTATCTTGGGTAATTAGGTTGCAGACAGAACATGTAGGTTTGCTCTGAGTGGTATCTCTTCATCAAAGGCTACTAAAAGACTTAGATTCTAGACAGGATCTGTGACTGGTGGTTAGGGAACCAACAAGAGGGGGCATAATTTTAAGGTGACTGGAGGAAGGTCTAGGGGAGATGTCAGAGATAGGTTCTTCACACAGAGAGTGTTGGGTGTGTGGAATGCACTGCCGGCAGTGGTAGTGGAGTCAGATACTTTAGAGACTTTTAAGCGACTCTTGGATAGACACATGGACGATAGTAAAATGTACGGTATGCAGGGTAGTTTCATCTTAGGATAATAGGTCAGCACAACGTTGTAAGCCGAAGGGCCTGTACAGTTCTATGTTCTATGTAAGAGGGAAAAACATTCTTGACCTCATCCTTACCAATCTGCCAGCTGTAGTTGCTTCTGTCCGTGACAGTATTGGCAAAAACAACCATCGCACAGTCCTTGTGGAGACGAAGTCCCACCTTCACATTGAGAACAACCTCCACCATAAAAACCAAAAGAACTGTGGATGCTGTAAATCAGGAACAAAAACAGAAGTTGCTGGAAAAGCTCAGCAGGTCTGGCAGCATCAGTGAAGTCAAAATCAGAGTTAATGTTTCAGGTCCGGTGACCCTTCCTCAGAAATCCTCAGGCTTTCTGCAGTGTTCCAGTGAAGCTCAGTGCAAGCTGGAAGAACAACACCTCATTTTCCACTTGGGGACCCTGCAGCCCTCTAGATTCAACATCGAGTTCAATAATTTTAGGACCTAAACTCTCCCATGTCCTAGCCCCCTACCCCATACACCAGGCTTGTTATCACGTAGTCTGCCGTATTGCTAGTCATTAACAATCCCAGTTAACAGCTATTCACCCTCCTAGCCAGATTGTTATCCACTCCTTTGTCTGGCCAACTGCTCTTCTCTCTCTTTGGGCTCTATCCCCACCTATTGTTGACTCCTTACCCCCTCCCTATCTGCTACATATAAACTGACATTTTCCCAGCTACCATCAGTTCTGAGGAAGGGTCACTGGACCCAAAACGTTAACTCTGATTTTTCTTCACAGATGCTGCCAGACCTGCTGAGCTTTTCCAGGAACTTCTGTGTTTGTTCCTGTATTAGAAAGACTGAACCAGTCACTCGAAATGTCAGACTATAGCCATTGATTTGTCAGCCCCCCTGCATGCCTGTGGCCTTGGGCTGAATCCCTATGTCCACAGCCTAAGCATTCTGATCAACCAGTAGCTTGTTCCTCACCCCATATCCGACACTGTTGTTTTCTCCCTTCACACCCTACTCCAGAACTACTAATCCTGTTTAAATGATTTTGTGGCCTCCCCTCTCTCTAACCTCTGCGAAAACCAGAGGCCTCCCACTCCTCCTCCCCAAAACATATACTTCCTCCTGTTCTTTCTCTATTGCACCTGCTGTGATCCCCTTTGTTCTGTCACCAGAACTCA
This sequence comes from Rhincodon typus, assembly GCF_021869965.1. Taxonomy (NCBI): domain Eukaryota; kingdom Metazoa; phylum Chordata; class Chondrichthyes; order Orectolobiformes; family Rhincodontidae; genus Rhincodon; species Rhincodon typus. Next base: position 117,364,327 of record NC_063335.1, read on the forward strand.
TTGTCTTAGCCACTTGGGTCTCCAGCTCTGGAATTCCTTCTCAAAACCCATTTATCTCTCCAATACTTCTTTTTACACCGTAGCTAGGTTGCTTCGACAAATACCTCATTCTCCAGATCTGTCTCGGTGTTTGACTATAGCTCTGGAATGCATGAGTGTTTTTCTAAAGTGAAGGTACTCTTTCCATCTATTAGATTTAATTTAATATCTTGTTTTTGAATGTGACCTATTGTTTGTACTGTTCATTTCAGGTAGTACAGTCTGGTGGAAAAAACATTGAGCTAGCTATAATAAGAAGGAATCAGCCACTCAAGGTAAGTGGAAAACCTGTATGGGGCACATCTAGGTATCTAGTAAGATACACAGCAACAGCTGGTGAAATTTAAATAGTGAATAAAATTTTAATTTGAAAGCTAGCTTAGTGTTGGTGACCCTGAAACTTCCACCAGTTGTTGTAAAAAGCCCATCTTGGTCGCTAATGTCCTTTTAGAGAAGGAACTCTGCCGTCTTTACTCAATCTGGTCTCCATGTGACTCTAGACCCACAGCAATGTTGGGTTGGTTCTGAAGTGCTGTATATAGTGGGGTCAGGATTTGGAGCACTGCTTTTCCTGTCTGTATTCATGACTTAAACTTGGGCGTGTAGGGCACAATTGTAAAAGTTGCTGGTGATGCAAAATTTGGCAATATTGTGAACTGTGAGGAGGCTAGGGATAGAATTCAAGAGGACATCAATCTAGGCAAAAACGTGGCAGATGAAGATTTATTGCAGAGAAGTGTGAAGCAATGTATTTTGGTGTGAAGATTGGAGGGCAACATAAAATCAAGGTTATCATTCTAAGGTGGGTGTAGGTGCAGGTGCAGAGGGGTTTCTACCTAATATGAGTACAAATAATTGAAAATTGGCAGGACAGGATGAGAAAATGATTAATTAGACATGCCAGATCCTGAACTGCTTAAGTTGTGGCACAGAGTAGAAAAGCAAGAACACTATAGTCAACTTTTATTGAATGTTGACTCAACTTCAACAGTATTATATCAAATTATGAGCACAGCACTGTAGGAAAGGTGTGAAGGCATTGGAGAGAGTGCAGAGGGTGGTGCATGAGAATGGTTTCAGAAGTGAGGAACTTCAATTACGTCTATAATCAGGTGAGGCTGTTTTCTTTGGTGAAGAGAAGATTGGTCACAATTATCATTTGGAAACTTGGATTCAAAAGAGGAGAAATGATGCATAGCTTTAAGTTAAATTTGTGTTTCTACATTGAGTCAAGAAGGGAAAGGCATAATTTTAGTTGTATTGTTGAGCTCTGTGATCGTTTACATGCATTTAAATTAGATTGTAAAATCCTTAACATAAATACTTTGGTGCTTTATAAACAGTGGTTGAAGAGAGGAAAGAAAATTATCTTGGAACAAAGTGCACCAAGAGTCTATGGAGAATCCAGTTTTTTCCAGAAAGACAGTGTGCAGGTTTCTTTGAGAGAAACAGATAATTGAGAGAAAAGGCCTTGAACACCAGCAATGCAGTTTAGCAGTCTCCAAAACAGAGGCAGAAGAGGTCCTGAGTGGCTTAGAAGTGAGCACGACAAAAGCAATAAAACAAGATTTAAGGTGTCAAAGAGGAACACATTCGACAAGGCCGTTGAATGCACGAGTTTTGGGAATGCTGGCTCAGGAGTAAGCGAGCTGAGGTAGCAGCTTGTTTAAGGGTTTCGGGAAGAGGTATCAACTAAAGAAGCTAGCAGCAAGTGAATGAAAACTAAATAGTTCCATGTCAGCTGAGCATGAAATTTTAATTGTGGACACAGGATGACCCTTCACTGAAGTTTGAGTTTTTGGAAGATTGTTGCTGAGAGTAAAAAGGTTGAGTCTTTATTTCTAATATTTTGTAATAAGACCATTTCAAATTATTCTTGCGTCATGTAAATTATTTTTCCTGTTGTGTGGAGTAAGCATTGATATTCTTTTGTTCAGAATAGATAAGCAGCTTCATGTGAATATGTTTTAAAAAAGATCAAATTGCAAAAATGAAACTTATGGTCAATCAAACCGGCCTCACTCTGGAATCTAGCTTGCCTACTGTTGCCATCAGCTGGAACTGTAGCAGTATAATGTTATAATGTTATAAAGTGATGATTCCTGTTAATATTCAGTTGGAACTAACGGCAAGAGATTTCTTTTTCACAGCTCCTAGATGCAAAAGAAATAGAGCACCTTGTCACAGAAATTGAAAAGGAAAAGGAGGAAGAAACTGAAAAGAAGAAACAAAAGAAAACCTAATTCTCATAAAAGTACAAATAGTGATTTTGTTGATGCTGCAAATTAGACATTTAGTTATTCATCTAAAATATGAGTGGTTAACTGCATGGTGAGATGCAAAGTATGAAAGACTGAATTTTCTCTCTCCCTTTTCTCTCTCATCCTCTCCTGTGCTGACTGATGTCCCTGGGGCACGATACAGCTAGTGTTGCTTTTGGCAACAACCCAGCAAAGAGCCCTCATCTGAACCCCCTTTTATGGCATCTGAACACTCAATCAAAAGGTGCATTAGCCTGCTCCAGTTGGGGTATTTTCACCAATGTGTAGCATTACCACGGTGCAGCAATTTCCAAAATTACAATCACTTTTTTTTATAACAAACCATACCAGTTTGTCACTGTTGTGGAGATAATATAAATGCAAGCTCCTTTTCATTTGCATCAAATGACCTTAGTCCTGGCTTTAACGTTGAATGAGAACTGTAACGAAAAACAAACATCAGGCTCTATACAACTCAGCATGGGACTTGAGGCTTGGAAAATACATCTCCTGAAGGTTTTGAGGGTTGCTGAATGATGGTGGGCAAAAGTTCTGCAAGACTAGTTTCTCCCGCAGGTGAGATGTGGTGGATGCTCAGGGAGAAAATCAGCAAATATTCTTATTCTGGACTCAGTCCAGGAATCCCTGCTGGAGGTGCTGAAGTGTTGTGTGCTCAACAGTGAAAGCTTTTCCTTGTTTGCAGTCAAACAGACTGCCAACACTCCCTGCAAAGGTGATTGTCTTCCATGGATAGATCGTTAGGGAGAGGGTTTGGTGATTGTATAACTAAGTGAACAGTTAATCCTTTCAGGTAAAGAGAAGTGTGGGGGAAGAATAGTCAAGAAAACAAAAGAAACCTTCTTCTGCACCACCTCCCACCCACTTCCCTAAAGATTAAGTGGCCAATGCACTGAGAGTTTGTTGCATGGACACAAGATGCTCATCGGTGTCCAGTCCCTGATCTGTATCAAGTGGTGATCCCAGTGTTAGATGGTTGCTGTGGCTGGAAAAGGATGGAAGTAATCCTGGGCACATGCTTTTCCTAGGCACCCAGTGATTGCTGTTGAGAATGAGTATGAAAATGTATGAATGAGCAGAAAGACAACCAGCATTCACAAAGAACAGGAAAAGAAACACTACTTGGGTAATTATGTGTGGGGTGTTGGTGATCTTGAACTACACACTACTCCAAATCACCACCCTAAGTTGAAGGGGAAAAGATGGGATGAAAGAATTTTATGGCATCACAGACTTTTAAAGTGGTGTATCAATTTAAAAAAAACAGTATTATGTTTGTTTACAAAAGAAATGTATTTGATATCTTGGAAAGAGGTTGTATGAATTGCTGTTATTTTAGTGTTAATTATTGATGTGTACACTTTTGCTGTGCACACATTGAGTGGTTACAGTTGCACATCAGTTTAAATAAACAGTGAATTTTGCTTGCAGGATCTCAGACTCCAGGAGTCTCTTTGAAATTTCAATTTGTTTGTATTCATTAAGCAATTATTTGTGCAATCTGGCAGTTGCAGAATTACAGCAGATAAACCAGAAAAACGTAGAAGCCATCCTATGTGTTAAGTGGCTCTGTCGTTTTTAAACACCGTACATGACAGTGTCACATGGTCTGACATGGTGGTCATGTGCCAGACTATCCCTGCAGAAATTGCTGTTTTTGGTAGGGGTTAGATTGTCTAAGCATTTGCAAATGCATGGCAATGCACTTTCACTTAAGCCATAAAAATAGGAAGAGGAATAGGCTGTTCAGCCCCTCAAACCTGCTCCGCCGTTCAATAGGATCATCGCTGATTTAACATTCCTCACGTCCACTTTCCCGCCCTTTGCCTTGATTCCCTGACTGATCAAGAATCTATCTCTCTCAGTTTTAAATATTCTCAATGACTCTGTTCCCACAGCTCTTTGCAGCAAGAAGTCCCAAAAGACACTCAACCCCCTGAGAGAAGAAATTTCTTCTCATCTCAGTCTTGAATTCATGCCCCTTTATTCTGAGACTATGCCCTCTCTTCCTAGACTATCCCATAAGGGGAAACATCCTTTTAGCATATGCCCTGTCAAACCCCTTCATAATGCAATATGTTCCAATGAGATCACCTCTCATTCTTCTAAACTGCAGTGCGTAGATTCCCAGCCTGTTTTGCCTTTGCTCATAAGACAATCCCTCCATACCAGGGATCATCCTCATGAAGCTCTGAATTGCCTCCAACAAAATAATATCTTTCCTCAAATACTTGTCAGGATGAAGCACAAGTTCCATGGTCAGACAGTAGCATAGGGGTCTGTGGATTACCAATCTGTAGATAAAGGTTAATGATCAGGGAGATGAGTTAAAATCCCATGACAGCAGCTGGGGAATTTAAAATCAATTAATTTAATCTTGAGTTGAGAGCTGGTAGCAGGAATGGTGTCGACAAAATTATCTCTGCCATAAAAACCAATCTGGTTTACTGATTCCCTTTCAGGGAAGGAAATCTGGTCTGGCCTACATGTAACTCCGGACCCAGACCAATGGGACTGGCTCATAACTGCCCTCTCTGCAATGGCTGAACAAGCCACTCCATTCAAGTTCTGAAGAAGGGTCTTTATTCTGAAATGTTAACTCTGTATTCTCTCCGTAGATGCTGGCAGACCTACTGAGATTTTCGTGCAATTTCTGTTTTTGTTCTACTCTATTCAAGGGCAGCTAGGGGTAGGTGATAAATGCTGGTCCTGCCAGTTGGTCACACATACCGTGAAAGAATAACGTTGGAAATCTGTCAAAAGTTCAGTCGTTCAGGGGGAAAGCTGAGGGTGCTAAAGTGTCCCGGGTATTTGAGAAAATATTAAATTGGGAGCTTGTAGTCCAGATAGCAAGGTTTTGCTGAAGAGCATCCTGTACGACCATCCATGAGAAGATGGAAAGCTGTCATCTACCCATACCTCATTCAGGGATGGCTTCAAGTAGCTGGAGAAGAATTTTGAAAAGAAAGGGGTAAATCCAGTGATTATACTCCACGTTAGAACAACCGACACAGGTGGGATCAGCAAAGACCACCCTGATGAGTGGGTACGAGTTAGAAACTGAATTTAAAAGCAGCATCACAAAGCTTGTATGAGATGAATTATTGACCAAGTGACAGATTGACAGACCAGCTGAGTTGATTCTGAAACAGTCCGTGTGCAAGTGAGGCAAAACCTGGACAACAGGCAGTCTTGTAAGTAAATAAGAATACATTTACATCATCCAAAACTTAAGCGTCTCCCCTGAACATAGGGAAGTGGTGGGGATTGGTCAGTGAGGTGGGAGGGGTGGATAGGTGAGTGAGAAGGTGGACAGGTTGTGCCAGGTCAAGGAGGCGGGGATGAGAGGGAGGGTTGGTCATGGGATGAGGCCGGGGGTGTGGAGATTTTAAAACTGATGAAACAGTTGGAGTTGTCAGTTGGCTCATCCCCCACTTCTAGGTGACATTGTCTGTGCCGTGTAGCCTCCACTGAAGCGCTGCCCGCTCTGAATTTATATGGTCTTGGTGGGCTGGACCGTTCATAATGTCACCCCTTACTAAGACCTCTCACTTCTCTCTGTTCTGTCCTGCTCTGAATTTATACGGTCTGCCCTGTCTTGGTGGGCAGTCTTGTTTCCGGTTTTGTACTGTAGTGGTATGTACATGGGGTCTGGTTCAACATGTTTGTTAATTGCATCGTTGGTTGAAAACCAGGCGTCCAGGAATTCTCGTGCTTGTCTTCATCTTGCTTGCCCTACTACTGCAACTTTGTCTCGGGGCTCTTAGCGGAAGCTGTTATGCAAAGACTGGAGCGCACAGCCCTCCCCCAGATTCAGCCTAAACTATGAGTTAGATACAAAGATAATACCTTCGTGATCATTAAACGTGTAAAGTTAGAAGAAACACAGCATATTCACCAGGATCAAGTTCACCAGAAAAAAAAGAGAGAACAACAATCAACTCCCGTTTCTAGATGTTATGGTGGAACGCATGAACAACGGGGAATTCCTTACCAGCATATACAGAAAGACTACAAACAGAGACCAAATCCTGAATTACAACAGTAACCACCCCAGTGTCCACAAACAGAGCTGTGTCAAGACTGTTTAAACGAGCGATAACTCACTGCAACACCCCGGAGCCGCGCAAAAACGAAGAGGAGCACCTATACAGAGTCTTTGCAAACAATGGTTATCCTAACAGCTTCGTCTGGCAAGCAAACAAATAACACCAAGGCGACACTGTACACCCCAATACATTGGCCACCCTATGCTATATTAGAAACACATCAGAATTGATTACAAGACACCGACGACCTCTTGGAATAAGGATAGCACACAAACCAACAACTACACTTCACCTCCTATTCTCAAAGACAAAAACACCCCATACCCACAATGAGCAGGACAATATGATATATAAAATACCATGCAGCAACTGCAAGAAACGCTATATAGGACAGATGGGCAGGAAACTTGCCACCAGGATACATGAACACCAATTCGCAGAAAAATGGCACGACCAACTCTCCCTCATTTAAATACACTCCGATATAGAAGGACATCAATTTAACTGGGACAAAGTTACAAACTAGGACAAACGAGACAAAGACAAGCACAAGAATTCCTGGAGGCCTGGTTTTCAACCACCAATGCAATTAACAAACATGTTGAACCAGACCCCATCAACATACCACTACAGTACAAAACTGGAAACAAGACTGCCCACCATGACAGACCGGGCCATATAAATTCAGAGCAGGACAGAAAAACTGCTTCAATGGAGGCAACATAGCACTGACAATGTCATCTGGAAGGAAGACAAAACGTTTGCAGGAAAATCAGTCAGCTCAGCAAACCAACCAACAACTCCAACCCTAATCCCATTTTATTCTACCTTCTTCTTGAAAATATTCAATGTTTTGGCCTCGAAACTTTCTATGGCAGAGAATTCCACAGGGTCACCGCTCTCTGGGTGAATAAATCTAGTTTTGAGGAAGAGTCACAGGATTTGAAACTGAGCAGGTCTGGCAGCATCTGTGGAAAGAAAGCAAAGTCAACGTTTCAAATCCAGTGACTCTTTATCAGAATTGAAGAAGGGTCACCAGATTCGAAACGTTAACTTTTTCTCTCTGCAGATGCTGCCAGACCTGCTGAGTTTCTCCAGCAATTTCTCTTTTTATTACATTACTCATAGTATCTGCATTGAAATCATTAAATAAATTGTAGATATCTGAGGCCCCAGTACTAATTCTTTCACGACTAGCTCCACTGACGATGTTACCTTGCATATTGACAAAACATCTGCAAATCAACCCAGCAACTCAGCAAACAAATCAACAACCTCATCCACAACCTGAGCTACAAGTCTTCTCATAAACTTTAAACACCTATGGGCACAAGATGCTCAAACTTGCCTGACGGTAGGAAACCCATGCCATCCGACGGAGCGCCACTTGCAAACTGCTTCACTTCTTACTGGGCCACATAAACAACAAGCTGGACAGACCAACAACGCTTCATCGGAGGTGCACTGATGATGTTACTTAGCATAGTTGACGAAAAGTCTGCAAACCAACCTACCAGCTCGGCGAACAAATCAACAACTTCATCCACAGCCTGAGCTACACGTCTTCTCAAAAACTTTAAAGGACTAGCTCCAATTTGAAAACACTCAATTAACCCTACTCCCTGGTTCCTGCCTGTAAACTAACCTTGTATCCATGCTAATAAATCAGTCGTAACTCTACAAGGCCTTGAGTTCTGAACAAGAGACAGTTGACCCAAAATATTAACTCTGTTTTTCTCTCTCCACAAATGCTGGCAGACCTGCTCAGTTTCTCCAGCATTCTCTATATTTGTTACTTTAAATCTATGCCCTATTCTTGTCATTTCTTTCACAGCTTGTCCCTGTACTATCACTATCCCAACTCTAGAGCTCCACACCATGTGCTCCACTTGCTCCTCCACTTCACACAAACAAGGGCGTGGCTTATCCTGGCCCTGGCCCCACCCCCCCAAGGGGCACCGCCTTGACGGAATAACGCATGCGTATTCGACGAGTGAGTGGGCAGGAGTGCCAGTATTGCACGCGCACTTCGCAACCGCACGGCACGCTTGCCAGGAGCGACGGCAAAGCATGCGCATTCATTCTCCACACGGCATGGGCGGGCTGAGTAACTGAAAAGCATGCGCATTCATGATCTGCCCGGCAGAGACGGACATCCGCGCGTGCGTTGTTGACTTCGTCACGGCAATCCTTAGGACCGCGCCTGCGTGCTTCGCCGCCTAAGCGTCATTTTAAAGATGGCGGCGCCGGCGCGGCGGTTGCTTTGAGGGAAGAAGCCGGGAGGCTATGGCGGCGACCGCAGGCTGTGCCCTGTCCGTGTCCCTGACTGTCCGGCAGGGAGAGCAAGCGGGTACTGAGTGACCCCGGCTGGTGGGTGGGGAGCCAGACGGGAGACCCCCCCACCCTCTCCCCTCCCTCATGCCCACCCCGAGCGTCCCGCGGCGCGAGGCGGAGAGCGGCGGCCTCCCCCCCGCCCCGGCCTCCTCCAACAACGACAGTTCCCAGGCCAGCCCGTGCCCCCCGCTACCTCAGAACGGGCCTGGGCCCGACACCGGGCCGGCGGCGACACCGGCCAGCTCTTCACCCGCTGTCCCCCTTCCCCAGCCGCCGGTCCCGGCTACCTCTCCTGTACCGACCCCTCTCCGAGTCGTGCCGCTACCCGATCAGGCTGGACCCCATGCAGGCGCTGGCGCTCAGTCCCGGCCCCTTTCAGGAGGCGGTGGTAGTAGCGGCGGGATGCCTCCCTCCCCGGCGTTGATGAAGACCGTGGCGGTAAGCACCACGGCGGCGGCAGCAACCGGGAACCCGCTCCCAGCCTCCAGGGCTCCTACTGTCACCGTCCAAAGGATCAGCGTCTCTTCCCCGCAAGTCAAAACCTCTTCCCCACTCCTGCAAAACCTCCAGGTGCCAGCAGGTAAGGAAAGTGTGAGTGAGTGTGTCTGTGGTCTGAAGTGAAAATTGTCTTTTAATATGCTTCAACACAGCACTAGCCTCAGCACGTGGCTGCAAGGGGGTGTGTGTGTGTGCGCGTCTTGCACATGGCTGTAAATCTCTATCCCCTCCCCCCAACTCTTAACGTGTAGTCTTTGGTTACAAGTCTGCAGCTTTTTTTTTAAAACAACGTTGCCAAACATGAACTTGCAGTCTGTGGCTTTTGCGGTCATATTTTGTTTTTACTTCTATGTAGTATCAGGGTGAACAGATTTTTCTAGCTACGACTTTGATTTCCTGTAGTGTTCTTAATGTTTGAAGTTGTATTAGGTATTTCTTGGAAGCATTATTGAACAAATTTTTTTGTACCGAATTGTGTTTTGGAGGTGTTAAGATTGCATCGAGGTAGAATTTAAGGCAATCTGCTCATGCCTTAAGAGGAAAGGTTAGACATGCTAGGTATGTATTCTCCAAGTCTGAGGTAACAACTGCAAAATATAGGGATTCCCTATATAATCTTATTGAATGGGCTGATTGATTGCCCCTTTCTTGCAACTTGCTCATAGAAATGTCTTGAAGGAAGATTTTAAGGATTCCCTCGAGCCTGGAGCTGAGATGGTTGAAGGTGTAGCTAGCAGCCAAGATCTTGGAAGGCATTCAGCACTGTTAGTGATTCGAGGAAGAGAAGGATGCGACCCACAGCTTGATGGGTATGAGTGGGTAGATGGTCAGTGTTGTGATTGGTGCAGTTGAGGTAAGTGGTTCTGAGGTTTGTGTTACATGTGGCAGCTTGTCAAGGGTAGGCATTTCAACCAGAATCGTTTTCAAATTGGATGAATATTTATGTACAGAAACACGGGGCTCACGTGCTTTATGGCAGCAGGTTTAATGGGCCCGAGTAATACTGCCTTTTTTACATTTGTCACATACCCGTAGCGCATCCTTGGGCTATTGTGGGGTTGAGCGAGAAGGCCCACGTTTAAGTCCAACCTACACCAGGGTGGTGTCATAACACATCTGAACAGGTTGATTAGAAAATATCTATCGTGTTTCAGTCAACATAATACGGTTTCTGTTTTGAGTAATGAGCAGTCTCTGTGACCATGGCCTTTTTGTTTACAGTAAAAATGTGAAACCTCTTCTTTGTTGGCATGGATGCTTCTGATTGAAAGCTGAAAATTCGCTGTTACTGCTAAACTTTTTTCATGTTTGTCTTTTGGGTGCAGACATTTTTACACCAATGCAACTTTGCTTGATTGGTTTGTAATTGCAGTAAGAAGGCATAGCCTTGTAGTAAGCTACGCAACACAATGACCCATATAGAGGGTAAAGTAAGACTGCAGCTGTTTGACTTGAAGATGTATGAGTTTTCATTGCAGCATGTACAAGATTAAAGTTGCAAAGCAACAATGGTAGACTCTTTCAAGATCGCAGGGCTGTGTCTTGGTGCCACCTCTCTTTGTCATTTTTCTACATGCTGCTATCGTACATTGTTGGTAATCACTCGCTAAAGAGCATGATTATCCACCCAGGAAGTTCACTGAGACTGGATGCGATTCTGCATTCCTTGTGAGGCTGATAAGCTCAATCCTAGAGCTGCATCTCTGACCACATATTTGGTAGGTATTTCCTGGGGGTGGGGAGAGTGCTGCTGCTGTGTACTGAGTGATTCAAATGAGTGTGTCTACCTGCTTGGCAGTACTGATCGCTTCTGTTCCCTGAATGCTAAATTCACCGGTAGGATTGCCCAAACCAGAGCTGTCATCTCAAAGTTGAGAGGTTGTGTGACTGACACAAGCTAACTGAAAATGCAAACCTTCAGTGTATGGAAGGTAGCTATTCTCAGTACCCAACTTTTCAGCAGTAAGACATGGATGACTTATTAACTGCAAGAAAAGCAAAAGAATATCTTTAACCTGTGCTGCCTCAGACCAGGACAAGATGCCTTCTGTCACGATGGGGTGCTGAATGTAGAAGTATACCAGTGTGCAGGGTTTTATTAAATTTGCTTGTGGGATAATGATATTGCTGGCAGATCCAGCATTTATTGCCCATCCCTAGTTCCCCTTGAGAAAGTGATGGTGAGCTGTCTTCTTGAACCGCTGCAGTTCATGTGCTGTAGTACACCCACAGTGCAGTTAGGGAGCTAATTCCAGAATTTTGACCCAGTGACAGTGAAGGAATGGCAACATATTTCCAAGTCAGGATAAAGAACTGCGGATGCTGTAAATCAGGAACAAAAAAGCTCAGCATGTCTGGCAGCATCTGTGAAGAAAAAATCAGAGTTAACGTTTCGGGTCTGATTCTGAGGAAGGGTCACCAGACTTGAAACATTTAACTTTTGATTTTTTTGTTCACAGATGCTGCCAGACCTGCTGAGCTTTTCCAGGATGGTGACTGTCTTGGAAGGAAACTTGCAGATGGTGGTGTTCCCATGTATCTGCTGCCCTTGTCCTTCTAGATAGTCGTGATCATGATTTGGAAGATGCTGTCTAAGGATCTTTTCAGTGTGTTTGTGCCTGAGTTAATAACAACACTGAGCTGAATAGATGGACAAAGTCATGTTCTGATGGTGGTTCCCTCGCTGTTTGTGTATATTAGTGATCTAGGCATGAATATAGGGGGTATGATCAGTAAGCTTGCAGATGACATGAAAATTGGTGATGTGTTAAATCGGAAGGAGGACAGCTTTTGGATTATAAGATAATACAAACGGGCTGACAGATGGATTGAACAATGGCAAATGTAATTTGATCCTGAAAAGTGGGAGGTGATGCATTTTTGGAGTACTGTGAAAATGAGGCACACGTTGAATGGTACAATTCTAAGAAGTACAAAGGATGACGGGGACGTTGGTGTGCATGTCTGTAGATATTTGAAAGCAACAGGGTGGTTAAGAAGGCACGTAGGATGCTTGCCTTTATTAGCTAGGGCATTGAATACAATAGCAAAGGGGTTGTGATGGAGCTGAATCTGATGTTAGCTAGGCCACAATTGGAGTACTGTGTGGTCATCACCTGATAGGAAGGATGTGATTGTTTAAAGAGGGTGCAGAACAGATTCACCAGGATGCTGCCAGGGCTGGAGTGATTCAGTTATGAAGAGAGATTTGAAAGACTGGAGTTGTTTTTTTTTTTAGATCAGCAATGGCTGAGGAGGGATTTTATTGAAGTGTACAAAGCTCTGGGAGAAACTTTATCCCTTTTAGAGAAGTTAATAACTTGGTACAGTTTTAAAGAAAGGAGCAAGACATTTAGAGGGGATTTCTGGAAAAGGATTTTTACGCAGATAATGTGGGTATCTGGAACTTGTCTGAAAGGATGGTGGAGGCAGGAGCCCTGGACATTTAAGATGAGCATTTGAAATGCCATGGCATACAGGTTACGGGTCAAGTGCTAGGAAATGGGATTGAAATAGAGTACTGTGTGCATGCAGGCTTTAGTATGAACTCGATTAAATCAAAATCAGGTGCTCAGCAGATCTGCCAGCATCTGTGGAGAAAGAACCAGCTCATGTTTCAAAACAAATAAGATTGTTCTTCACCTTTTTAAGGAATGCAGAATCTTGATCGGAGATGGAGGCATTAGAAAGTTACAGCCACCTTTATCTGCTTTCCGGAGGGACAACTCTCTCCGTGACTCCCTTGTCCGCTCCACACTCCCCTCCAGCTCCACCACACCCGGCACTTTTCCCTGCAACCGCAGGAAGTGCTACACCTGCCCCCATACCTCCTCCCTCACCCCCATCCCAGGCCCCAAGAAGACTTTCCACATCAAGCAGATGTTCACCTGCACATCTGCCAATGTGGTATACTGCATCCGCTGTACCCGGTGTGGCTTCCTCTACATCGGGGAAACCAAGCGGAGACTCGGGGACCGCTTTGCAGAACACTTACGCTCGGTTCGCAACAAACAACTGCACCTCCCAGTCGCGAACCATTTCAACTCCCCCTCCCATTCCTCAGACGACATGTCCATCCTGGGCCTCCTGCAGTGCCACAACGATGCCACCCGAAGGTTGCAGGAACAGCAACTCATATTCCGCTTGGGAACCCTGCAACCCAATGGTATCAATGTGGATTTCACAAGTTTCAAAATCTCCCCTCCCCCCACCGCATCCCAAAACCAGTCCAACTCGTCCCTGCCTCCCTAACCTGTTCTTCCTCCCACCTATCCCCTCCTCCCACCTCAAGCCGCACCTCCATCTCCTACCGACCAACCTCATCCCGCCCCCTTGACCTGTCCGTCCTCCCTGGACTGACCTATCCCCTTCCTAACTCCCTACCTACACTCACCTTTCCTGGCCCCATCCCCGCCTCTTCGACCTGTTTGTTTCCTCTCCACCTATCCTCTCCTCTATCCCTCTTCTATCCGCCTCCCACTCTCTCCCTATTTATTTCAAAACCCCCTTCCCCTCCCCCTTTTCTGATGAAGGGTCTAGGCCCGAAACGTCAGCCTCTCTGCTCCTATGATGCTGCTTGGCCTGCTGTGTTCATCCAGCTCTGCACCTTGTTGTCTCGGATTCTCCAGCATCTGCAGTTCCTACTATCTCTGATTCGATTTTAACCCCACAGCAGAAGGCTGCTCGCTGTGAATCTTTCTTTCAGTAAGGAAACTGCAGAACTCTGAATAGCTTAATGCATGTTTCCTGTCTTGTTATTTTGAAGAGTTGCAGCTCATAGTTGTGTAATCTGAGCACATTATGAGCTTGAAGAATGTCCTGTTATTGTCAACGACCAAAGGGATTCCTTATGTCCACATAAAAGAAACAGTTGATAGTGTTTTATTTATGGCATCATTATTGGAGCAAACTACACCATTGAGTCACTTGCTCTTCTTTCTTGTTGGAGGCATGACTTCCCTCCTGGCTTTTCTCCAGAGCAGAACAGAGTTTGCTAAAAGTCATTAAAATTGCTTGAAAAACAGATACTATCAAAATATGATAGGAAAATATGGTAATAAAGTTGTCTCCTGCTCCTAACTTCCCTCTGAGGCAATTGTCAGTTTGCAGTTCATTTCATTTTGGATAGAACTGTTCTGAAGTGAAAACTGATTCAGTTTGCTAATGTTTTAGGTGTAGTGTTCATTGGCACACTGAGCTGCACAAATTGGGGTTTGGGGTTTCAAACCTAGTTCGAACTTAATCAACTGACCTCAATCATGTGCCATTTAGAGGGATACTTAAGGTTTACTTAGGACCCAATCAGGGACAGAACCTAGTGACCTCAAGTAGTGGGGAGTGAACACTGATTCTTCATCTTACTTTGCCCAGTTTCCCATGGATTCGCCGCTGTAATTTCCCCTTGGTGAAAGGTCCCCCCCAGAAGAGTTTCTGAGGGATGGCTGAATCAGGTGTGCATAGCATGTGTTAATGTTTACTTTGTACTGGCATAAGTAGCTCATTTAGTGACACTCTTGCCTTGGAATTAGGAAATTGTATTCAAGCCCCTCTCCACGTCAGTCCCTTAGGTCGTGACACTTTTTGTTTGAACAAGAACAGAGAGTTTGCCACCCATGCTGATCAATATATGTCCTTCAACAACTAAATAAAAACTGAAAGAACTGCAGATGCTGTAAATCAGAAACAAAAACAGAAATTTCTGTAAAAGCTCAGCAGGTCTGGCAGCATTTGAAAAAAAATCAGAGTTAATGTTCAGGGTCCGGTTTTGAGGAAGGGTCACTGGATCCAAAATGTTAACTCTGATTTCTCTTCACAGATTTTGCCAGACCTGCTGAGCTTTTCCAGCAATTAGTTTATGTCCTTCAACAAATTGTTTGATTGTTATTACATTGCTGTTCGTGGGAGCTTGCTGTGCACAGACCTGTTATAGCGTTACCTTCATTAGAATAGTGATTTAGAATTTTGTCAATAACAAAGCATTTGGGATATCCTAAAATTATCACTGTAAATGAGTGTATTTCTCATTATAATATTCAGTACAATTGGGTATCTGATGCTGGCACTTTTTTGGTATCTGAGTCTGACCATTCTTTACATTCATAGAGCATTGTAGATTTTGGGATTAGGTTTGCAGGTACAGCAGACATCTGGGTTCATGCCCTGCCTGGGGTGAACTAATGATACAAGAATGCTGCTAGTACACGTTTAAAGGAACCCAACGTGCAATGAAGTTAGTTCTCAGCAATCAAATACAATTGTTTTATGTACATCCTTCTGAGACCATGTCTGTGTTTCATTACAGGTATGGTGCTTGTTCGAAGTGACAGTGGACAGTTAGTGTTGGTTCCACAGAAAGTAATTGCTCAGGCTCAGGCTAAAGCCCGAGCACAAGGAGCTGGAAACACCTCATCTGCAGTGTCTACTGGCACACCTTCAGTCCGAATTTCTACCATACAGGTGAGGAAGTTGGTATTTATGGTGATCCATCTTAAATTGTAGGAGCCGTTAATTCAGTTATAACATCACTGGACAAGTGGTGCAGAGGCCAAGGGTGATGTGGGCACAGCTTCAAATCTTGTCACAGCCACTAGTGGAATTTAAATTCCAATCATTGAAGAAAACATGGGCAGGGGGCAAAACACCTGATACACAAATATCCTTCAAGGAAGGAAATCTACCATCCTTACTTGGTCTGGCCATTATGTGAACTCCGGACCCACAGCAACGCAATTGACTCTTAATTGCTGTCCGAAATGATCCAGCAAGCAACTCCATTCAAGAGCAATTAGGGATGGGCAACAAATGTTGCCCTCATCAGTCATGCTTTACACCCCATGCAAGACTGTAAACTGTTTTTTCCTCTTCCTTTTTGTGCCTTTTCAATATTTAATTTTTTTGGTGGATTTGTGATACTAGGCAACTGGAACCCAGAGGATTCCCAATCAAGTGAAAACATCTACCCAGCAAATGAACCAATTCCAAGCTGGAGGCCAGACAAGTGCTACACCACAACGCATCACAGTAGTGCAGGTGAGAGGTTTTTAAAAAAAAAACAAATTTGTATGAAGTGGTTAAATTAATAGGAGCAGGAATATTTAGAGCCTTGTCTGCCATTTAATAAAACTATAACTGATCTACCTCAACTCCTCCATCTCTCACTATGCTCACATTCCTTAAATTCCTAAGTATACAATCAAACCCTGTGAACAGTGCTCTTTTGTATTGTGGTTATGCCCCCTCCTCCAAAACAGGAGGCTCGGATTCAAGTCACATCCGCTCCAGTGTGTAGTAACATCATTCAACAGATTAATTGGAAGTTATCAGTATTGCATGCAAGTACTACAGCAGAATTTAGGTTCCATAGCTTAATGGTTAGACCACTGGTGTTGTAAACCAGTAGTTTGGTACCCACTGGAATCTTTGAAGGTTTCTACACCCTCTTTGATTTTGGGCTCTTGTGGTGCAGTGTAGCATCCCTACCACTGAGTGAGGAGCCTGGGTTCAAGTCCCACTTGATCCAGAGGTGTGTCATTAGATCTATGAATAGATTGATGCGAAGATATCTCTGATGATCTCTGGTTTTAATATCCCAAACACTTGAGCATCCACTCTTGCTGAGAAATTTCCAAGATACACAGCCCTCTGAGTGAAGGAATGTCTCTTCATCTCAGCCTCAAATGGTTGAGCTCTTATCCTGAGACCACAATCCTGCTACCTGATTTACCAGCCGGAGGAAAGGTGTCTGATATCAAATATATATGATTTTAGTTATATCTACATATATTAATATCAATTTTAGAGTTTGGATTTTAATGGCATATGGTGTTTGTGAAGGGGTTTAATAATTAGGCTTTTTTTTTCAGAACCATTATTTCAAACCACTATGTCAGAGAGGCAGATGATTGAAAACCTTCATAGTGTTAATGGGAAATTGTTTATATTTTGGGATTTTATGGCAGGAGAAGAAAAAACATGAAACCATTAGTTTTACAAAGCAAGAATGAGCAAGTTTCTTGTTATAAAATAATACTTTAAATTCAGTTTGAAGAAAACCTGACTGATCAGGTTTACCTGAGAAAACAAGAATGTTCAGAGCAATTAAATAAGGGAATAAGTTACCTCCATACAAGCCTTGTAATTTGCTTTTTAAAAAAAAAGGTCCAGATCTGGAGTGTTTGGAACTCTACAAGTTATCCAAGGACTGAAGAAGTCAATGCTGTCAGTTTTCAGCAGTCAGGGAAACTATCTTAGAGCTCACAGGACAGGAACTGAACAGAAGCATTTAATTCAAGCCTTCAGATTTGAGGTGGAAGAAGTATTCCCTGGATTTTAATTAACTGTAAAGTGATGATGTTGGGGAGCAGATGAGGTTTTTACTTTTCTGGATGTTTGACATTTTTAAAATTTCATTCTTAGGATGAGAATGCTAGTTCAGCATTTATTGTCCATCCCTAATTACCCAGAGGGTAGTTAAAAGCAACTGCATTATATTTAGCTTGGTTTGTTTCCTCTTTCTCTCTCTTTGCGTAATAAACTTTATTGGTAAAACTGAATCTGAGAACTGTTGTGCTTATGTTTTAGTAAGACCACCAGGTTAAATTAAGAAGAAGCAATGTGATCCATCAAACTAGATTCCATTTGTTCTAGCAGATCATAACAGTAACTCATGCCCTTTAGGGAAGGAAATTGGCCATTCTTAGCCTGTGTTGCCTACATCTCCACATTCTAAGCAACATGGTTGTCACTTAGCTGGCCTCTAAATGGTTTTGCATTTCACTGTGTTGCAGGGTAATTAGTGATGGGCAGTGAAGCCCACATCAATTGAAAGAATAAAGAAAAAATAAATTGCATGAATTTGTGTTTGCACTAACTTTTAATTGTTGTTGTGTGTAACTGTCATTTAGCCGCAGGCTGCAGGTGGAGCAATTGTACCAAAGACTGTATCAACCATTGTCCAAAAGCAAGCATTGGCACCAGCAGACCGATCAGTTACTGTGCCCGTAGTGCAGACAGCTGCTTCTCCGGTAAGGCCATATTGAATGGAGCTGAAATTAAAGGCATTCTTTCTCAATGACTAAAAAGTTAAGACATGCATTCATGTAGTGCTTTACATCACTACCAGACATCTCAATATGTTTTATTCCCAATTAAGCACTTTTGAAGTGTTGTCAATGTTGCAATTTTCCAATTTGTACACTGCAAACTCTAGCAGTGTCTCGTCATAATCTGTTTTGTGATGTTGATTGTGGTATTAACATTGGCTACAACACCAGGGAATATTTTACTGCTCTTGTTCAGGAAAGGGCCATGGAATCTTTTATATCCACCTGAATGGACACTCAAAATGCACCTACACTATTAACATTTTATCTGAAAGATGGCACCTGTGATAGGCAATGTCCCCTCACTTGTGGACATGAAGTTCAAGCCTTGATTTAAATGCTGATGAAGCAGGACTCAAAACCAGCGATTTGAGTTGAGTGCTGTGAAGTGAGCTGTAGCTGAGTGAATTCTCTGAGGGGTGAGTGCAGTTAGATGCTTTGGAGTAGCAGCTGAAACTGGGCCTGCAGATCTCTTTCGACTTTACCGCCCTTTTG
Organism: Rhincodon typus; assembly: GCF_021869965.1. Classification (NCBI taxonomy): domain Eukaryota; kingdom Metazoa; phylum Chordata; class Chondrichthyes; order Orectolobiformes; family Rhincodontidae; genus Rhincodon; species Rhincodon typus. Next base: position 117,383,122 of record NC_063335.1, read on the forward strand.
CCCAAATTTTCTTTTCACGTGATTCAGTCAGTCCTAGCACAGTGGTATAAGCAATCTCACTTCTGACTCAAAAGATTGTAAGTTTCACAATCAGCTTGAACACAGAAATTTAGATGTGTAGCTTGGTGTATTACTGAAAGAGCTGCACAATTTGGAGGTGGTGTCTTTCAGATGAGATGTTAACAGGCAGAGAGCATTTTGAACATGAGCGGGAGTCAGTTCTCCCTCGCTGCCTCTTCGATACTTCCGCCATCAGCACCAATTTTAACATGGCAAGAAACATCTGTTTGTTATTGCGTTGGTCTTAATAGGAGCTTGCTGTGTGCAAATTGCCTGCTTCATTTTCTGCAACACGACAATGAATGGGCTTTATTGGGTGCAAGGTGAAATGCTTCATTTGGTAACGAAATTGCAATGTCAATAACCATCTCATGCTTGTAGAACTTGTAAACAGTCAAACATTTGATGTGATTCCACAATTGGGCAGCATTCAGTTAAAAGAAAATTCTGTTTGTGTGAAGAATTATGCTGACAGCCAATTTTAAGACTTCAGTAAGACTCTGGTCAGGATTATTCCACTCTTTGGTATTTGCATTTTTCTGAACTGATGAGGACAGTTGGAGGCTTTCTTGTTCGTTCTTTTCACCTTAGGTCTCTTCAGTGTCCCCACGTCAGTTGTTTCACCAATTTGTATCTCCTGTTATTTGGTAACCTGGTACATGGCAGTGCTGCGATGGCCCTAATCATTTCAAACTCATGACCTTACTGACTCATTTTCCAGAGGAAATGGTTCATTTGTAAGGGATACAGTGCTGATCCCGAGAGCGGTCTTGGGGCTAAAAAGGTTCAATTATGACGGAAGGCTGTATTATATGCCTAGATTTGAGTCTTTTGCTAGTTGAAAATGGAGATGCAGTCCCAATCAAATTGTTTAAGGTGACTTGAAATGTGACTGGGCTGATGCAGAAACTGTTTCCTTTGCTGGAGAAATCCACATCAAGGGACAGTGTGGCATTTTATCAAAAATCCTTTGTTCAATTGGTCTTCATACTGTTTATGTACTTGTTATGTTCTTTTTCTTTCTGTAGGAAACTTTGGAAAATGTGAAGAAATGCAAGAACTTCCTTGCAACATTAATTAAGCTGGCTTCCAGTGGTTCTCAATCACCACAAATGTCTAGTAATGTGAAGGCTTTAGTGCAGAAACTGTTGGTAAGATTATTTTCACTTTGTCATTACAATTCTCTGCTTCCTTTTTTGATAACCTTTTGACAGATCAGTAATCTGGATATTGCTGAAAAAAGAAGCTCTGCTGAAACTTTCCATCCTGCCCACATCAGGACAAATGCAAGAATGCTAAATTTCATAACCTTGTTCCGTTATGTTTGAGAGATGACATTCGTTCATATACGCGGACACACTCACTTGTGCGCCCGTTCCCTACAAGCTAAAGGAATATATTCAAGCCTCATGGTATTTTTAGTTATCCAGGAGCTTGGGTTGCCTATCATTTCTTGTTGTTCGAGCCATGCATTTCCATGGAGTAATCAGAATTGACTTGTCAACCAGTCTGCACTGAATTACTTCTTTTCTTTTTTTTTTGATTCATTCATTGGACGTGGGCATCACTGGCTAGGCAGCATTTATTGCCTGTCCCCAACTGTCCAGGGAGCAGTTAAGAGTCAACCACATTGCTGGGGGTCTGGAGTCAGATTTAGGCCAGACCAGGTAAGGATGGCAGTTTCCTTCCCTGAAGGACATTAGTGACCAGATGGGTTTTTCCAATAATCAACAACAGATTCATGGTCATCATTAGATTCCTAATTCCAGATTTTTAAAATTCAAATTCCATCATTTGCTGTGGTGGAATTTGAACCCAAGTCCCCAGAACTTTACCTGAATCTTTGGATTAACAGTCCAATGATAACACCAATCGGTCATCACCTTCCCTTTCCTCTGTGCTTTCTGGGCATTGCTAGAAAGCGTCAGTATTTGCTGTCCATCCCCAATTGCGCTGGAACCAGTAATATAAATGTTATACATCATTTAGAAATTTGACTACAGGGCCTTCAATGCAATTTTGTAAATCTGTCGTGTGGGAAGCTTGTGTAAACTTGACTTCCGTGGAGGCTATTTCATTCTATATCGAATGTACAGAACAATTTGTAAAATATCTGGTCCACTGCTTGGTCTCTGATTCTTGTTAAAATAATGAATGGCTCTGAGCCAAGTTTTAGACAGTTTATTGTTTTATCCTCTTGATGTATGTTTTAATTTGGAATGCAATCTGTTTTTCTTCAGGATGGGAAGATGGAAGTAGAGGAATTCACAGACCAGTTGTATAAAGAGCTCAAGTCTTCACCACAGCCTTACCTTGTGCCTTTTCTCAAGGTAACCATTGCATTAGTGTGCTAAATATGTGGTTCTTAAAGCTTGCAACTATTCAGCTTTGTGGGTAGATTAAGAACAGACCTAACTTGTCCAGAGCAGGTCGAGAAGTTTTGATATAAGTATCCAGAATCACAATGGGACTGGACTTTGTAGATAGAAAGAAGTTGTTCCCACCAACAGAAGGTACACAAACCAGTTGACACTAATTTAAGGTGTTTGGCAAAATCAGCAATGGTGACGAGGAAAAACATTTTTCCATGCAGTGAATGTTTAAGATCTGAAATGTGCTCCTGGAGAATGTGGTAGAAGGGAGATGGTGACATAGTGGTCATGTGCCTGAATTTGTAATCCAGAGGCCTAGAATAATGTTCTGGGGACATGGGTTCAATCCATCCCACCACACAAATTGTTAGAATTTGAATTAAATTATTAAATGTGGAATATAAAGCTAATCTCAATAATGGTGACCATGACAGCTATCTTTGGATTGTCCTGAAAACCCATCTGGTTCCCTAGGGAAGAAAATCTAGTGTCCTTATCCATTCCAGCCGACATGTGACTCCAGACCCACAGCAATGTGGTTCGTTCGTAACTGCCCTGTGCCCTGGAAATCTACTTGGTTGAAGGGAAATTTGGGAAGGACAAATTCTGACACCCAGGTCCCATGAAAAATAAGACCAAAGAAAATACACATTGAATCATAGATTTCAACAGAGAATTAGATCATTAAGGAAAGCTTGCAGGGGTTGTGGGAGAAAAGTATCACTAATGAGTTGGTAGTGACTGGGCACAGGCATACTGGGCTGAATGGTCATCTCCTGTGCTGTACCCATTCTGTGATTATGCTTACACTCTCACCTTTTATGATTGGAAAGCAGCTGCCATTATACGTTAATACAGAATTGAAGTAGTTAGCATTTGGACTGCCATTGTCTGATAGGGTGATGGATACCAATTTAATATCAATGCTAGCAGGATATTGGGTGCATACGTGGAAGGGGGAATGATAGCATGGAGTGTGACTAAGTGGGTTGCTCTTCATTAGATCCAGCACAGACTTGACAAGCCAAATAGTCTTCTATTCCATGATTGGTCATTGTACAATGCACTGAAGTAATGTGAAATGTTGTCTCCGTGTGACTATCTGGAAGTGATCTGAGTTGCAGAGTGAGTGGTGTGATTTCATGGGACAAATTAATTGGAGCACCTATTGATATATTATTAAAATCCTATGCTTTTTCATTTTAGAGCAGATCTACCTCTAGCTGCATTGATACAGTTTGATTTGCATGAAATGTGCAAGAATGTTTACTTGCTTTGACTGTTAGATAGGTTTTGCACGTGGAACATCCTTCATTTTGTTCGATGTTTTCAGTCTTCAGAGTCTAGAAAAAGCCCTGAAGCACTGTTTAATGAAGTTGCCTTTTTCTTGGCCTCCCAAGAATCTATTAACAATACTTTGTGCAAGCTTCCCTTCAGCTGACTATAATTTCTTGAGAGAGTAACTTAGTGCCTTTCTGAAACCTAACACTTAGTTAACTTACTTAGCTCCTTCTGAATATTTTGAGCATTTGCTGTTGCCATGTCAGATCTCCAGCATTGGCAGTATTTTGCTTTTGAACAATGGCTTGCATTTTATATAGAATCTTCAACATAGTGAAATTCTTCAACAATATGTTAATAGTTTGTCCTGCTAAGTTAGGCACTGAACCACTGAAGATGATATTGGGACAGTTGACCAAAGCTTGCTTTGGTGCTAAGTTCAAAGAGCATACTGAAGGAGGAGAGGGATGGAGAGGTTCGGTGGTGGGTTCCAGCTTTTGGATGCCAGGCAGCTGAAGGAACAGACTCCAGTGGTGGTAGCCATTAAAGTGGAGTGTGCAAGTGGCCAGAATTAGAGACGTACTCTGAGGATTTTGCAGGTGGAGGAGTTTTCCTGAAAAAAAACGGGTGGGGTGAGGTGACTGATGATTCTACACAATGTTCCTAAACACCAGTAAGGATGGATTGCACCTAAACTTAATGTTTTCAGGCAGTTAAGAACTGCTGCAGTCTTTTTGACTTGAGAAATAAAAATCAGTGCGTCAGGAGAGGGACAGAAAGCTTGAGCTCACTTTTGCTGTCTGAACTTCGTGTGTTGAAGAGCCACTTGTTCTGTGCAGTTGTCTCAAGGCATCTTTTGAAGTCAAATGCTAGCAGTTCCAACTTTATTCAAAATGAAACTTGTAATTCCATAAAATGTAAGGACAGAATTTCTTTAAAACAGGATAGGATTTCCTTCGAATCCACAAGTACTTCTGCTCCACACAAACCTCTGTCCATGCTACCTCATCTCATCTTGTCAACCCTTCTTTTGATTACTTTACGCCTTATTTATTAATCTAGTTTTCCTTTTTAAATCCTTCAACATGTCTGTGGCAGTGATTTGCACATTCTCACCACTCGCTGAGTGAAGATGTTTTGCCAATATTCTCTTGACTGAGAGTCATAGAGTCATCCAGCATGGAAACAGACCCTTTGGTCCAACCAGTCTATGCTGAACACAATCCCAAACTGAACTGGTCCCACCTGCCTGCTCCTGGCCCATATCCCTCCAAACCTTTCCTATTCATATAACCATCCGATTGTTTTTTAAACGTTGTAATTGTACCTGCATCCACCACTTCAGGAAGATCATTCCACACGTGAACCAACCTCTGTTTCTAAAAAAAAAAGCCTTTTTTTTTAATCTCTCTCTCTCTCTCTCTCTCTCTCTGGCATTAAAAATGTGCCTCCTCGTCTCGAAATTCCCCATCCTAGGGAAAAGACAACTACCGTCAACTCTGTCTATACCCCTCATTATTTTATAAACTTCTATCAGGTTGCCTTTTAACCTCCTACACTCTAGTGGGAAAAGTCCTAGTGTATCCAGCTTTTCCTTGTTACTGAAACTTTCCATACCTGGCAACATCCTGATAAATCTCTTCTGAACCCTCTCCAGCTTGATAATATTCTTCCTATAACTGGGCGATCAAAACTGGACTTTGATAATGTCTTCCTTCTATTTATGATCCCTTGTTTGATCCCTTACCTTCATATTTTTATAGAGCTCTATTGTATTACCTTTCTAGAGAAAAATGCTCCAGTCTGTTGCATGTTTCCTGAAGTTGTCCTTGCTTAGTTTTGATAACTTCTTTGCACTTTCACCACTGTCTCTGTATCATGCATACTATCTGATGGTCAGGATTGGACCTGTAATCCCTGGAGCTCAAAAGAAAGTGGGGTGATTGAAACTTGAGTTTCTGAAGGGGTTCGACAGGGAAAGACACTGTTTCTGCCAGTCAGGGAACCTAAAGCAATGGTTTACAGTCTTACGTTAAAAGGCTGATCATTTTAGGACTGAGATGAAAAATTTCTTCACTCAAAACGTTGATAGTCTTTGGACCTTCCTACCCCAGAGTGTTGTGGATACTTCCATCATTGAATAAAGTGGATAGATTTTGGTACCTTGGAATCGAGGAGATAGGAGCAGGGGCGATATGTGGATTAAGCCAAAGGTCAGTGATGATTATGTTGAATGCACTGTGGTGTTAGATTCACCATAGAGACTGATAACTTTTAAAATGAGATGAATTTCGTAACCAATGGAATGAATTCAAGAAAAAATTGTTTTAAGACTTTAACTGTATCCAAACAACCAAAAATCAACATGAATGAATTTAATTTAACAGGTGAACTCAAAGTACTTTTGATCAACTAGCTAATGTAGCCAAAATATGCATTCCAAAACACTGACTGAATGTCTTGTTTCTGGCTGATACAGAGCAATACTGGAACAGTCCCCCAGTTACTTCCAACTCTCCATTGGAGTTTGGCTTACTCCTTGTGCCAGGTCAAAACATGCAGTGTCCTTCGACAGTCTTTCCCATCAGCCCAAACCTTCCTGGATCTGATGATCGGCAAGGCACATCTTGAAGATTTTCCATTCTTTAAAGCATCAACCTCCTTGTCTGTTCTGTTCCCTTTAAACAGATATCAGTATGAAAGGTTCAGCTTGGTTGTTAATACAAGGTAGATCATCCTTCTTTGCCATAGCATTAGCTGCTTTCAGCTTTTCAATCATTTCTGTGAAGTGCTGTGACAGATGCTAAAATTGTCATCCCACCACAGTGACTGTCCATTTATTCTGCTTGCGGCAACTAGATTAAATGGACATTGCTCCGCGCTGAAGTGTTTATCAAAAATCGTTTTTCATAATGCTCTGCTTTCCTTACATTAAGGGGTACATTTTTAAATATAGTAATCGTGTAAGTTCAGGGTTTGTAATACCATCTCCCTAAAAATGGATAAATGCCATGGTAAATAACAAAATACCACAAATTTTAATATTGTAAGCATTTTTACTAATCTTTCAGAAATTACAGATAATACTTTCCCTCCTGTCAAATTTCACTATTAAAACTCCTGTCTTGGCAACACTATAAGGCAGCTTGCCAACTGTCATGCTTCACTGGTATAGCATGCTGGAAGTCAAGCCCTGCTATTCCTGAAGTTGTCACAACAGTTTAAAAGTTTCATTAACTTATGCACAATTCCCAATCTTTATCTTTTTAGACCCAAGTTAATATAAAGCATGGGCCAGATTTATGTATTTAAGCAAGAATTACTAATTTGGGAACACTTGGGTGACCAGGGGTGCAAGTGTCAGACTGGAGTGCAGGAGGCCGTGATGTTGTTAAGGCTGGTTGAGAGAGGGACGAGGGAAGAGCATTCCACAGACAGACTTCTCTACATCTTCATCTTAAATAGGATACCCCTTTTATTTTAAAATTCTGCCAATTCTAAACTACTTCCTGGATAGAAATTTGTCTCCGTGCCCACCCTGTCAACCCCCTCCTCCAAATGTTGTATGTTTCGATACAATCATCTGTCTATCTTGTAAACTTCAGTCAGTTTAGACCCAGCCTCCTCGCATGCTTTTGTTTCAAATTAATTGAATGTCTCAGTTCCTGTTCAGTGGCAGTAGAGAGCACTGTTTCCACAGCTCACTGAGAAAAGTCAGTTGTGCAAATCCAGCATTATAGTTTGTTTTCAGTGAGCATTCCTTTGCTGTAACTTGAGCGAGTCCTATACCATATCTGGATCCTATTCCTGCATTTTGCTGTAGGCTATCTACTTAAATGGTGTAGGTGTGAAAATGAAGATTTTTTTTTAAAAATCTCAACTTTGCATTTTGTTTAGAAAGATTAAAGGAATATTAAGATGATTAGGAGAAGGAAGAAATATAACAGAGGGTAATTAGTGTGTATGTTTCTAGCCTTGTCTCACTCCACAAGTACTGGCTTTTAGTAAGCAATGAAATCCACTTATAAATTTTTTAGGACTATTTTGAGGAAACTTGATTCAGATAGGGATGTAGTGGCAGTAATAGTTCACTCAGTCCCTTGAATCTGTTCTGCCATGTAGTGAAATCGTGGGTGTTCTGTATCTGAACTCTACGTTTACTCGCTTTGAGCATTATTAGCCTGGGCGCTCAAACATCTATTGATCTGATTTTAAAATTCATTGAGCTGAGATCTATTTTCTTTTGTGGGGGTGAGATCGGCATCATTACTGTTCTTTGCAAAATTCTTTTTCTAACCCTGGTCTTGAGTGAGCTGTTTCTGATTGTATTGTCGTGTCCCATTGACTTACACTCTCCCACAGTAAAGTTCTCTGCATCTGCTCTGTCAAGTGTGCACAGGAATTAGGGGCATGAGCGGGTCACTGGAACTCCCAAGCTTCCTTTGGCATTCTGGGTTATCTGGCTGTGGCTGTAACTCCATTTTTCTATCTGTCCCCATAACCCTTGATTCCCTTGTAGATCAAAAATCCATCCTGACATCCTCAAATGATCCAGCCTCCATGGCTGTGTGGGGGAGAGATTTCCACTGACTGACCTGCTCATCTTCATCTTAAATGGAATAACCTTAGTTTTAAATTGCGCTCTTCAGTTCTAGACTGCCTCCTGGAGGAAAACTCCCCTTAGTGTCTACCCTGTCAATCCCCCTCAAGTTGCACGTTTCAATACAATCATCACATTCTTCTAAACTCTAAATTAGACCCAACTTCCCCAGCCTTTGTTCATAGGTTGAATTACTTCTGCCCAGGAACCAGTTGAATAAACTTTCTGAACTGCTAACAATTCCTTTCAAAAACTGGGAACGAAATCTCAATAGAATCACCCAGTAAAGTTCTATACTTTGTGAAATAAAATGTTTGTCTGCTGGCCTTATATTTTAACCCTTTGCGCTCTGGTAACATTCTGATGATGGACGTAACAAGGAGATGACCTCCTCTGTATAAAGAATTTGCATTTGCACTGCAGTCACTGTTTAAACAGTGGCCAGCTAATGCACAGCAGCATTCAGTAACAGCAAATGGATTAACATTCAGTGGCCTGATTGGAGCCTTAAGGGTTGTGTTTCTTGTTCTCGAAGTGAAGTTGATGTCACTGAAAGGCCAGTATTTATTGCCCATTTCTAATTACCTTTGCAAGTTGACATGCTGCTGCTTTGAACTACTGCAAGGGGAGGCAGTGGCCTAGTGATATTATCACAGGACATTTAACCCAGAGACTCAGGCAATGTTCTGGGGGCCTGCGTTCGAATCCTGCAATGGCAGATGCTGGAATTTGAATTCAATAAAATATCTGGAATTAAGAATCTAATGATGACCATGAACCCATTGTCAGAAAAACCCATCTGGTTCACTAATGCCCTTTAGGGAAGGAAACCGCCATCCTTACCTGGTCTGACCAATGTTTGTCTCCAGGCCCACAGCAATGTGGTTGACCCTGAACTGCCCTCTGGGCAATTAGGGATGGGCAATAAATGCTGCCTCGTCAGTGACACCCTCAACCCATGAATGAATTAAAACAAGATCAGTGCAGTGAGGATACTTGCACAGTGCTGTTAACAAAGGAAGGATTTTGGTTAAGTGACAGTAAAGAACAGCTGTTTGCACAGGACAAGGTTTGAAGGAAGGGCAGTCCCATGCATCTGATGCCCTTGTCTGTCTAAGTGGTAGAGGTTACATGCTTAGAATGCACTGTTGAAGAAACCTCTACCACTTAGGTAGACAAGGGCACCGGATGCATGGAACCACGTTTCCTTAAAACCTTGCCCTGTGCAAATAGCTGTTCTTCACTGTTGCTGGGTCTAAATCTTTCATTAATAGCATTGTGCAAATATCTTCAATGCCTTGAAAAAGCCTTGGGGTTGCTGCAGGGTGTTTTGTAGATGATGCACTCTACTACTGCTGTGTATTGATGGTGTTAAGAGTAAGAGTTGATGGTACCAGATGTTCTGGCAATCGAAAGGGCTGCTTTTTTCTGAGAAGTGTCATATATTTTCAGTATTGTTGGCATTGCACTCATCCAGGTATGTGCCTTGCAGATTACATGATAGTTTAGACTTGGGACGTTGAGATCTCTGTTTGCTAATGCGACATAACTAGAATGGCTAGAATAAATAATAACTAGAATAAATCCACTAAGAATTTAGAAGGAACCTTGTTGCTGAATGTGGTCAATGAAGAACTTGTTCCTCTGTGAACTATTTAAGACAAACGCCATGGGTACATTTTCAAAAAAGAAAAGGATAAACGCAGAGGAGAAAGAATTAAGAGGTTCTGTAGATAATGTGAGGTGAAGAAGCAAAAACAATATGCATGAACATGCTTTGTCTTTGTACTGTTTGCACCCCATCCAAAGGCAGCGTATTGAGCAATGTTGGACTTCGCTAGTATACCACTGGTTTATCAGCCTAAATTATCATCTTTGGTCCTGGAATGACTCCCAAGGTGGAGTGTAGCAAATAATGATAACTATACCTGTATTGCTGTATGTTCACCTGTTTTAATTACAAATTACTGTAGTGGCTTGCAGTGGTGATGAGTCAAACTGTTTTGGAAACTAATAGTAATTGATAGAAGTTCAGAAATTCATCTTTGCACCATGCTTTCATGAGGGGCAATGGACTTTCAAGTAGAGCAGTTAAGGTGAAAATAATAGAATTATTGGAGAAGCGGTTAATTGATAAAGTTGAGATTGGGCAAGGCAGGAACAGCAGGTGCTGAGGGTGACAAATGATATGTTAGCCTTCATTGTGAGAGGTTTCGAGTACAGGAGCAGGGATGTGTTGTTGCAGTTGTACAGGGCCTTGGTGAGACCACATCTGGAATATTGTGTGGAATTCTTGCCTCCTTAACTGGAAGGATGTTCTGGTGATGGAGGGAGTACAGCGAAGGCTCAACAGCGAAGTAGAAAGGGGATACACGGAAGGATGTTTCTAGTGACCAGAGAGTCTAGAACCAGGAGTCACAGTCATAGCATACGGGGTTGGCCATTTAGGACTGACAGGGAGAGATTTCTTCACCCAGAGAGTGGCAAGTCAGTGGAATTTTCTGCCACAGATAATTGAGGCCAAAACATTGCATGTTTTCAAGGAAAAGTTGGATATAGTTCTTGACGTTAACGGGATCAAAGGATCAAAGTTTTGGCAAAGATCTGTAGCTCAAGTTGCGGGTGAAGCTACAAACGTTACTCGGATAGACAGGAAGGAAACTAGCCATCAGAATACATGAACATCAACTAGCAGCAAAATGGCATGACGAACGCTCCTTAATATCAGTACACTCAGACAACGAACATAGAACATTAGAACATAGAACATGACAGCGCAGTACAGGCCCTTTGGCCCTCGATGTTGCGCCGACCTGTGAAACCAATCTGAAGCCCATCTAACCTAAACTATTCCATGAAGGCCATCAGTTTAACTGGGACAAGGTAACCGTAGTAACCCAAGCCAAACATAGACGCGCACTGGAATTCCTAGAGGCATGGTTCTCCACCCATAATGCCATCAACAAACCCAAACAGATCAAAACCGGAAATGACACTACTCGCCATAACGGACCAGACAGTATAAATTCCAAGCAGAGTAGAAAAGCACCGCTTCGTTGGAGACTCCACTGATGATGTCACCTAGCATGGTGATGAAACGTCTAAGTGAGAACAAGCCAGCTTGGTGAGCAAATCAACAACCTCAGATCAACAGATATGGGAGAGAAAGTGAGAACAGGGGACTGAGTTGGGTGATCAGCCATGATCATATTGAATGGGGGAGCAGGCTCAAAAGGCTGAATGGTCTACTCTTCTCTCTTTCAATTAATGGATGAGCCAAATGACCTATATCTAAAACAATTGACTGAACATCACAATTACTATTTGCTAAATTATATTCATATAGAACATTTCCTTGTGTGAAGAACAAAGAGCAAATCCAAATATAGATGAACCGTGCACGTTGTGACAAAATCTCTGCTCAGGAGGAGGCCATTTGGCGTGTCGTTGCAGTGTGAACTACTTGAAAGTGGTTTCTGGGTATTCTCACTTTTTCTCCAGAGCCCTGAATATTTCTTTTTCAAGCATGTATCCTGTTCCACTTCTGAAATTTAATGTCGAATGTGTCCAACCTGCCCCAGATGGTCATAAATCTGTTTTATGTTGTTTCCTGTTGTTTTCCAAAGAGAATTTGATAAATACTTGTTTTGTGAAAAACATTGATAGTGGTATAACGAAAAAGACAGGGTTCACTCGACTGGTCAGAGAGCTGTTTTGAAGAGCCAACACAATCCCAATGGGCTGAATAACCTGCCATAGTACTGTCTGAATATAATTGTACAGAAAATGTCCAAGCCGAAGGTGTTGAATTAGTGGTCGGTAATGTCTCGGAACTAGTAATCTAGAATTGTAGGCTAATATTCTGAGGGAATGAGTTTGAACTCCACCAAGGCAGATGTGAAAATGTTGAATTTAATTTTTTAAAAAATGGGGAATTAAAAGCTACCCTAATTGTGACCATTTAACCACTATCAACTGGCATAAATATCAATCTGGTTCAGTAATGTCCTTTTTATAGTGAAGGAAATCTTAGCATTCTTACCTGTTGTGACTTGTATTTGACCACAGTAGTCTGGTTGTCTTTTAACTGCCTTCTGGAATGGTCCCAACAAGCCACTCAGTTAAAGAACAGTTGGGGATGGGCAGTAGCTTGCCACCAATGCCCACATGCCATACCATATCACTGCGCTAAAAATAAGATGGTCTCCAGTAAAAGATGTTTGATGATTGCACAATGTTCAGCACCATTCGTGACTCTTAAGATACTGAAGCAGTCCATCTTCACATGCAGCAAGATCTGGACAATATCCAGGCTTGGGCTGACAAGTGACAAGTGACATTTGTGCCGCACAAATGCCAGGCTATGACCATCACCAATAAGAGACAATCTAACCACCGCCTCTTGACATTCAATGGTGTTACCATCACTGAACTCCCCCACTATCAACGTCCTGGGGTTACCACTGAACAGAAACTCAACTGGACTCGCCACATAAATACGGTGGCTACCAGAGCAGACCAGAAGCTAGAAATACTGCGACAAGTAACTCCCCTCCTGACTCCTCAAAGTCTGTCTCCTATCTACAAGGCACAAGTCAGGAGTGTCAGGGAATACTCCTCCTCTCCATTCCCCCACCCCCGGCCTAGGTGAGTGCAGCCCCAACAACACTCAAGAAGCTTGACACTGTCCAGGACAAAGCAGCCGCTTGATTGGCACTACATCCACAAACATCCACTCCCTCCAGCACCGACACTCAGTAGCAGCAGTGTGTACTATCTACAAGATGCACTGCAGCAATTCACCAAAGATCCTCAGATACCACCTTCCAAACCCACGACCACTTCCATCTAGATACAAATACATGGGAACGCCACCCCCTGCAAGTTCCCCCTCCAAGCCACTGACCATCCTGACTTGGAAATATATCGCCGTTCCTTCACTGTCACTGGGTCAGAATCCTGGAATTCCCTCCCTCAGGGCATTGTGGGTCAACCCACAGCTGGAGGACTGCAGTGGTTCAAGAAGGCAGCTCACCACCACCTTCTCAAGGGGCAACTAGGGATGAGCAAGAAATACTGGCTCAGCCAGCAATACCCACATCCCACAAATGAATAAAAAAGAGAATTTGGGATGAGCAGACTGCTGTGAATATAGACCTTGTGATCATACCTCAAGGAGTAGTTGGGATGACTGACTGAGATGTATTCCAGAGGCAGTTGGATCAGTAGAGCACAAAGAAAGGAATAGAAGTGTGTATTGGTGGGGTGAAATTAAGTAGTTGGAGAAGGCTTGTGTCAAACAAACATTGGCCATTCTCCTTTTTATTATTGGATGACTTTAATTGGAAGCTGTTCCATAAGAGGACTCTTGTGGATAGAATTTCACTTCAATCCACTTCAGTTTTTACTCTCGCCATGTAACTAATGGCTTGTGAAGGCAGCACTCACCAACGAGACTTCTAGCCTTGAGATCTGATACTTGAAACAAGGTGAGGCTCCCGCATTTTGCGTTTGTTTAATTGCAGTGTTGGAGTGCTAGGTGTGAGAAAGTTGTACTAAAATTAAAACAACGGCAGTAAGCTGCTGCATCTGACATCTCAAACTCGTTTTGTTTGCTCGTCCAATTGAAAAATGAGTAACAATGAAGTTTGCACATCTGTAAATATGTGGATGTGCCTGCTAGGTGTGGAGTTCACTGGGAAGTTGGTAGTTCAGTTACCCTACCTTGGGTGAGAGGATATATTTTAATGAAGATTCTTTTAAAAACGGTAGTTTAGTTAAAACAGAATCCTTTCAGCATTAGAATTCTTGGGTCACTCTGTTAGCATTCTTTAATGATTCCATTTAAACGAAAGCAATTTTCTGAACATGTTTGCATATTTTAATTTTCCCCAGCGAAGTTTACCTGCCTTGCGGAAGTTGATGCCGAATTCTCAGGCTTTCATTCAACAGTGCCTACAGAAACCTGCGACTCCAGCTGCTCCCATTGCAGCTCTGTCCGGAGTGTCAAAACAAGTCAGCCCAGGGCAGGCATCAAAGAACATCACAGTAACAAGTGCTTCACAGCCAACAAAAGTCCTGCAGACCTTGCCATCGCCGCAGGTGGTAAGGAACAGCCACAGTATTGTCATATATGAGTACTATATACTTATGGAATTTTTGTGGTGCTAGTTGTTTTGATTGAGAGAATGGCCTGTTCTGTCTTGTATGATGCTACTGTATCTTTGTGCGAAGTAATCTGAGCATTTTAAACCTCAATTTTTTTGCAAAAGCATACTATCAGGCAAAACATGAACTGATGAAGAAATGAAATTTATTTCATGAAAAGATATGATTATTATGAGCAAAAACAGAAGCTGCTGGAAAAGTTCAGCAAGTCTGTCAGCATCCGTGAATAGAAATCAGAGTTAACGTTTTGGGCCCTGTGACCCTTCCTCACAACAGTCTGTTTTTACTCCTGATTACAGCATCAACAGTTCTTTCGGTTTTTATTTATGATTATTGTGAGACAATTTTGTTCCTACATCTTTTCTATAAGAATTAAACAAGAGTTTTGTTGAAAAGGATATTTTCTATATAGTAGTCCAACCAGGTTTGACTACCAGTTAACTGCTACGATTTGCTTCAAATGCAGGTTGTCCAACAGTCTGGAGTACTAATAAAGTCACAAGCAAGCACGCTGCCACAGACTCAGACAGTGACTTTGCAAAAACCCCCAAATCATATCATTGTGCCCGTACCTCAAAATCAGGCCAAAGAAACTCCAGCAGGTAAGGACATTTGCAAAGAGTTTCCAAATATAAAATGATAGCATGATGTTGTTTGG
Source organism: Rhincodon typus (assembly GCF_021869965.1). Classification (NCBI taxonomy): domain Eukaryota; kingdom Metazoa; phylum Chordata; class Chondrichthyes; order Orectolobiformes; family Rhincodontidae; genus Rhincodon; species Rhincodon typus. Next base: position 117,398,261 of record NC_063335.1, read on the forward strand.
GGATCGTGTCTTTATTCTTCATTCATGAATCTGGTGAGCACACAGGACTGCTTCTGCTTAATGCTTTAACTCAGTATGCTGTTTTAGAACTTGAGGGAATAAAATGAAGGCTGATGGGTTGCTCCATGATTGAGTGGCCCTTTAAAGCACTGATTCATGGGTTCATGCCCAATAGGGTTTTGAGCTTGCTCTCCTTGTAGATTTTGATCCTGTCAAAGGCTGTGAAGCAGTATGGAGCGGAATTGGTATTAACTGTGTCGTTTGATTGTTGTTCCTGGTTGCAAAAGAGTAAATGAGCAAATGTCATCGAGAGGGGTTGCTGGTGTATGAGCACGTATAGATATGGCTAGTTTTGAGGCATGCATGGTTTCCCTCCCTCTGATCCCACTACTCCACTGGTCACAGGCAGCTATTTGATTTACTTTGCACATGCCTGCTCTTTGCCCCATCTAGAGGCAGAAAAGTTGTAAAGGCTGAGCTGGGAGGCTGAGCTTTTCACACATTATATCCCAACTGGGAATCACTTAGCTCATTTAGCTGGACAGCCTGTTTGTGATACAAAGTACTACGAACAGTCTGTGCTCAATTCCTGCACCAACTGAGGTGGCCATGAAGAACACTACTTCTCAGTGTCTACCCCTTGCCTGTGGTGTGGTGACTGTTGCATTAAGTCACCACCAGTTGTCTCTAACGGGTGAGCAGCTCTACGTCTGGTAGGGCTATAGTGACTTTATCTTTACATCCCAACTGAACTTCAAAACAGTATCAAATAGTCAAAGCCCTGACAGCTATGCACTCAAGACATGTGACTTCCAGTAATTCCAAGCCGTTCCGCAGTCTATTAACCTTAGTCATTCGTTTACCTGAAGTCATGTTCTAAACTAAGTGGTTCTGCGTCTTTTCAGTGATCTTTTAAAATAGAGACCAGCTATTTCTTCCATACTTCGATAATACTTTAGAAATGGGTCCTCCAAAAACAATAATTATAGTGACTTTGTAATGGCTAATTACATCCTAATCAGGTTGTCACACTTACTTTCAGAGGATTTGAGTGAGTGTAGAGGAAATTTTAATGAGATGGTTTCAGGGATGAACAGTTATCTCGCAAGCTTAAATAAGGAATTCCATTCCCTTAGTCATCAGTGTCTCTTGGACCCTGAAATTACAAGAACAAAATTCATGTGACAAACAGGGTTTGACTAACATGAAATTTGTTACGTGTGTAAAACCAACAAAGCAATAGTCCAAAGCCTTACATGATTTGACTGAAACTTAGTCGCCTAGGTGCCTGCTTGTTACTGGTGTCGATCATAGACACAGACCTGGAGGAGCGCAGTTTCTGTCCATCTTACTGACTGCAGTGAATATTACTTCAGACACACCACCTGCAAGCCCCCCTCCAAGCCACTCACCACCCTGACTTGGAAATATACAGCTGTTCCTTCAGTGTTGCTGAGTCAAAATCCTGGATGACGACTCCATGGCATTATGGGTTGACCTACAGCACATTGATTGTAATGGCTCAAGAAGGCAGCTCACCACCACCTCTTCAAGGGGCAACTAGGAACAGGCAACAAAAACAAAAAGAAAACAAATGCTGACCACTTGCTGCATATTTTTCTTCTTTTCCTCTTTTAGTACTCTTGCCGATTGTCTTGCATCTGTGAGCTTTGGTTCTTGATTCTTCCACCAATGGCGACAATTTTGCCATATCTCTTTCCAGATCACTAAATATTGTACACACCCCCTCTTGCATCCATTGACCTACTGTCTGTGAAACAGTTTCAACTTCCCCCATCCACCTACATAATCAAAAATTTAATGGATCAGTTGAAAATGATTGTCAGATTGAGAAGCTTTAAAATGAAGCTCAGATGCAGTCCCTTTATTTGATTGCTACCAGAGGGCAAAAAAAGAATGTGCTGAATCTTGCTGAATTATGGTTTGACTGTAGTTGGCATACGGATTTATTTCAGGGAACCACACGTCAGGAAGGAATACGAAGAGTCATGCTGGACTCAACATTAACTGTCTTTCTGTCTCCACTGATGCTGCCAGAATTAGTTTCTCCAGCACCTAGTTTTTATTTCTGATCTCCAGCATCTGCAGTATTTTGCTTTCGATTTTGTGAAGTATGTTTATACACTCACTATTTAATAGAATGTAAAATAATTGTTGACATGACAACACAACACCGTGAGCATTGACAAATAGAAGCTAATTGTTTCTATTAAATTTTGTAGGACTGCTACTGGCCTGCATTTATTGCCTGTCTTAGTTATCCTTGAACCACTGCAGTCCACATTCTGTGGGTTGATTCAGTGCCAGTAGGGAAGGAATAGATGGTGGACAAGCTTTGGGGAGTCAGGAGGTGAATTATGTGCCACAGTATTCTTTAGACTCTGACCTGTTCTTGTGGCCACTGTGTTGGTAGTGAGTCCAATTGGGTTTCTGGTCAGTGGTAATCCCCAGGATGTGGATAGTGAGGGTTTCCGAGATAGTAACACCACTGAACGTCAAGGGACGATGACTAGATTATCTCCTGTTGGTGACCGTCAGCCTGGCATTTGTGTGGCACGAATGTTACTTGCCACTTGTCAGCCCAAGTCTGGATATTGCCCAGATCTCTTTGTATCTGCACATGGTTTGCTTCAGTATCTGAGGAGTTCTGAATGGTTTTGAACATCTTGCAATCATTAGCGAACATCCCCACTTCTGACCTTATGATGGAAGGACGGACATTGATAAAGCAGCTGAAGATGGTTGGGCCTAGGACGCTACCCTGACAAAATTGTTTGTGTCAATACTTTGCTGGTGCATTACTGCATAAGAGAGTGAACTATTTGCTCCATCTGCAGCGTTGCAGCCTGTTGGTCCTGTTGTGTTCCAGTCCCACCCTTCTGGTTAGCACACTGATCTGAGAGTCACAGGTTGTGGATTCAAATCCTGCACCAGATACTTGAGTGCAATATTGAAGTCAGCTCTCCCAGTGTGAGAACTGAGGGAATGCTGCAGTGTTGAAGGCAGTAACCTTTGACCTCCTCACCCCTACCAAAAAATTCTTCTCCTCTAAATCCATGTAAAGATCCAATGCAAGGCAGTTAAAAGTTTTCAAGCAACTTTGAGCAGCTTGGCTGCATGATTAGTTGTTTGTGTTTCTATAATGTTGATGTTTGCAAATCAGCTGCTGTTTCTTACGTTACAATACTGCAGGCCTGGATCAAGTTCCAGTCCCTACTCCAGAGGTGTGTCATTAACATGTCTGAACATTTGAATTAGAAAATAGCTCCAATGCGGCCAGTACCTCAGAAACAACTTCGTTAGCTGTAAAGTGCTTTCTTATGCCTGATCTTGTGTTAGTTGCCATTTAAATGTCAGTGTATTATTTGTGTTTGTTCATAAAACACAAGAACTAGGAGCAGGAATGGCCAATTCAGCCTTTCGAGCTTGCTCTGTCGTTGTGGCTAATCGCATCTCAGCCTCCACTTCACTTTCCTGCCCACTCTCCACAAGCCTTCAGTCAATTAGTACTTAAAAACTGTCACTCTCCTCCTCAAATTTACTCAATGTCCTGGTGTTCACTGCACTCTGGGAGAGTGCATCCCACAGGTTCATGGTCATAGAGTCGTACAGCACAGAAACAGACCCTTTGGTCCAACCCATCTGTGCCAACCAGGTTATGCAAACTAATCCTGTCCCACTTGCTTGTGTTTGGCCCATATCCATCTAAACTTTTCTTATTCATGTACCTATCCAAATGTTGTAACTGTACCTGCATCTACCACTTTCTCTGTAGTTGATTCCATTAACGAACCACCCTCTTTAGGAAAAAAGTAGCCCCTCAGGTCCCTTTTAAATCTTTTGCCTCACCTTCAAAACACACCCCCAGTTTTGAAACCCCACCCTAGGGGAAAGACTTTTGCTATTCACCTTTATCTATGCCCTGCATGATTTTATAAACCTGACCCTTGAGAGATGTAATTCCTCCACATCTTTTTTAAATCTGCAACACCTTCGCCCTAAAATTGGTCTTTCGTTCTAGATTGCCCGATAAGAAAATACCTTGTCCAGTAAAATCCATCAGTTGGGACCATAACACAACTTTGAATTTGTGCTCAAATCTCAGGAGCACACCTGAGCCCATAAAGTTCTGATGCTAACCACAATGCTGAAGATCACTGGTGTGATCAGAAATTCAGAATATCATTGTTTCTGTATAAAGTGCAAAGATATACAAACGAGGAAATGGGCTGACAATTTTTTGGGCACGTATTCTGGTTGAGAACTGTTAAATGCTTAAAATAATAAACAATAATAAACTTTCTGTAATCAGGTGCTGCAACATTGGTCACAAAAGTAACACTCGCACAAGTTAACAAGAATCCAACAAGTGTTCTACTACGAGCCTCGCCTGGTCAAATACTGAAAAAAGAGGTTGGAGGCACAACTTTCAGGTAATTGAAATATTTAGGTAAAACCTGAGTGAGTGGCATGAAAATGATTGTTGGATATCACGAAGCATGTGTGATGGAGTTAAGCTTTTAATTTCACAGAATTAATTGTGCAACAAGGTAGAATAGTCTGCAGGTACCATGTGACTACTGTCCGAGTGTAGTAATTACCTGTGAATGTTTTTTTGATGACATGAATTCATGTCCCAGGGATTGCATCAAATGATAGACAACAGTAAAATGTGAAAACTTTGAATGTCAAATTTAGACTTTAGAATTCTCCAAACAATATCTCAGCTGGCAGGTGTCATGCGGGTTTGCTACGGTGAAGTTCCACAAGAGATCTTTAATTGCCATTCAACTCCTGACCCCTTGAATCATTTAAAAATGACCATGCAGAAAAAGTTCATTCAACCTATTGAACCTGTGATGATGTTAGATTCTTAACCGTATGCTTTAGTCTCATGTTCATACATAAAGGATCCAAAAATTTGTTGTCTTAGTGTCTGAGAACAAATGAAATGTATGTCGCATGCTATATATATAAGCGTGCATGTGTGCTTTATGTACTTTGATTAGTGCAAATCCAGCAAGTTTGGGGCCAGAGTTTGTAATGCTATGTTCCAACCTCCTAGTGAATAACAAACAAACATACAGGAATAGGGATGTGGGGAGTTATGTTTTTTAAAGTCCTCCTTGGGTATCTAGCACTATGACACTGAAATGGTGTGGATTCAGTTTCTCTTTTTCTACTTTGGACGCCAATGATCTTCAGCATCGTGGTTAGCATCAGAACTTTGTGGGCTCAGGTGTGCTCTTGAGACTTGAGGACAAAATCCAAAGCTGTGTTACATTTCCAACTGATGATTTTTACTGGAGAAGGTGGATCCCATGCTGACTTCATAGATCAGATTTTAAAAAAAAATTAATCAAGGTGATCTTTCACTGTAACAAAACACATACAGTACTGCAGACTTAGTTTTAACAACAAAATAGAAGTGTATTACGTAAAAACATCTGCTATTTGCACATATTTCAATTGTGATTTTGAAACACATCATAAAAGACAATATTCGATCTGCCTCAAAAGGACCCATTTATAGTATTCAAACTCTAGAGAAGATTCCCTTCTGTAACACATCTATGGGATTTGACTTGACTCACTTTAATCCCTGATCTTGAAAGCTTGATAGTCTTTTCTTGAGTTTTCAAAAAATCGAGCTTTAACTTTCCCATCTTCGAATAACCCCTTTAAGAGTTCTCGCCAAACACTTCTGGTCTAGAACTTTTCAACTAAACTCCTTACATTGAGGAAATCTATGTCCTAACAATTCTCAACTATTTCCTTACTTCAGGAGAAACTGACTTGCACATTTAACTTCCACCAGGACTTCTGTGATTTCTGCTGAAATGTTTCCTAAGTTATGGGTGCTCCCCTGAGTAAAGTTAGATGGATCCAGAATTTTTTTTTGAAAGCCTAACACACAACTGTTTATTCTAATAAAAGTGATATACTACAAATGCTTAAAAATCTAAAATGACAGTAAAGGCTGAGCATCAGAGGAACAAACAAGGTTAATATTTTGAGTTCAGTGTGACTCTTCAGAACTCTGTTCATATCAGACTCAATGTTAACTCTTTTTTTCTGTCCATTGAAGCTACTAGAATTTCTCCAGCACTTTGTTTTAATTTTACTGTTTACACTCTTTACTCGTGAAAACTCTACTGATGCAAATATATTCCGAAATGTGCTCTAGGAGCTTATTCTCTTTGGTTTTTAAAAAAAGCTTCAGCCAGTCTGACAAGTTAATCATTATACCCCTTCATACACACAGAACAGATCAGAGTGCCACTAGTTCAAAATCCAAACTCAAAAATAAGTATTAAAATATGTACTAATTTTCATAAACCCAGTATCAGGTAGGATGCAATCGGCCCCCTCCTGAGAAAGTGCTGCCTCATCAGTGATGCTGTATTTCCAGTGAGACATTAAACCAAAGCCCCATCTGGTGCTTCGAGTATTTCAAAGTAGAGCTGGGGAGTTATCCCAGATGGTAATAAAAGCAAAGTACTACCGATGTCGGAAATCTGAAACACAGAATACTGGAAAGACTGTGAAGAAGTCTTACTGTACTCAACATTAACTTTGTTTCTCTTTCCACAGATGGTACCAGATATGCTGAGTTTCTCTAGCATTCTGTTTTGTTTTGAGTTATATCAAATGCTTGTGCCCTACATTTATCCATTTATCAACATGACTAAAGCAATATCCAAAAGGAAAGCCTGGAACATTGAATCACATTAAATCAGTACGTAGATTTCACATGCTGATAGCCCACAGCACAACTAACCAGATTCTTAGTGAGAGGGGGTGTGTTGTGGTAGGTCAGGAATGGTGTACAGGAGAAAACTTGGAATCACTTGTATGGGAAAGTCCTTTCATGCCAAATGTAATTGGGAGCCATTATGTCAGTCTTGCCTCGGAAGAACACATTGCCCTATAACCTAGATTGTATGCTCATTCCCCCTACTTCCCTTGAACTTCACAAAAGACAATATGTTTCTGTCTTGTCTTGGTTCATTTGAATGTAGAACATAGAACAGTACAGAACAGGCCCTTTTGCCCACCATGTCTGCTGACCATGATGCCATTCTAAACTAATCCCATTTGTCTGCATGTGGTCCATATCCCTTTATTCACTGCCTGTTCATGTCTGCCTAAATGCCTTTTAAATATTGCTATTGTATCTGTGTCTACCCACCTGTGGTAGCATGTTCCAGGCACCTACCACCCTCTACATGAAAAACTTGCTTCATACATCTCTTTTTAAGCTTTTCCCCTTTGTTCCCTAGTATTTGACATTTCCACCCTGGGGGGGAAAAAACACTCTAACTATCCAATCTATCCGTGCCTCTCAAAATTTTGCAGACCTTTATTAGGTTGCCTCTCGTCTCCAACACTCTAGCAAAAACATTCCAAGTTTGTTCAACCTCTCCTTACAGCTAATACACTGTAATCCATGAAACATTCTTGTAAACCTCTCTTGCACCCTCTCCAAAACCTCCACATTCTTCCTGTAGTATGTTGGATGGTGTAACTATTCAAAGGCAACTGTCACCTGAGAAGTGTCTTCTCCTAGAGAGTGGTGAGCTTGTGGAATTCTCTGCCACAGACAGTTGAGGCCAAAACATTGACTATTTTCAAGAAGGAGTCCTATATAGCTCTTGTGGCTAAAGGGATGAAAGTTAATGGGAACAGGGAACTGAGTATGATCAGCCACCATCATATTGAAGGATGAAGCATTCTCAAAGGGCCAAATGGCCTACTTCTCCTATTTTCTGTGTTTCTATCACCGTTTCGAAGTTAATATCATAGTCTGCAGTTCAGATCTCTTATGTACGTGCATATACATGACTTATCTTGATGTGGCAAAGAAGAGAATCTTGAGGATTACTCCGAATGAAAGTGTTTTGTGATGCGCTGTGTGTAATTACCATGTTGAGCTCTATTGAATGAGAAATGATTCCCAACATGTGGAACTGTTGGGGATGGTGGTTAGAGCACCTGTATTTCCCTCAGCCATGATATGTTACAGCTGGAGGGCAAAATCTTAGACCGGCTTAGGTCTTTTCCTTAATGAAAACAGATCTTTTAACCAGCTGTGTTTGAGGTGGTCTGTATTGGATCTTCAAAGAGTTAATACAAACTGATGTTCAACTTTGCATGTGTTTATGATCATGTGAAACTGTATTGGCTCATCTAAATCTGAGTCCATGGAGAAATAATAAAATGCATGGAATTAAGGGGCAGTTTTTTTTAGTTCTCTTGGATTGTGGGTGTCACTGGCTGGGCTAGCATTTATTTCTTGCCCGTATTTGCCCTTGCCGAAGTGGTGGTGAGTTGCCTTCTACTACTGCTGCAGACCTTGTACTGTCAATTCAGAAGATGGAGCAGGCAAACAGCACACCATTCCTAGTTCTTAGTACTTGTATATGTGACATTCCCTTCTGGTTCGCTGATGTCACTAACACTGGTGAGTAAATCCCACTTTCCATGTGTATTGAAAGTTCACTTTGGTTGCTCCATATTTCACTTAGGACATAACCCTGGAGTATTTCCCAGTACTGCAACTTTAAAATTTAGAGTCGCATAGTGATACAGTGCAGAGACCCTTCTGACCAGCTAGTCCATGCCAATCAAACATCCCAATCTGACCTAGTCTCATTTTCCAGCATTTAGTCCATATCCCCCTCAACCCTCCCTATTCATGTACCCATCCAATTGTCTTTTAAGTGTTCTAATTGTACCAGCCTCCTCCACTTCCTTTGGCCGCTCGTTCCGTGCACGCACCACCCTCTGAGTGAAAATGTTACCCCTTAGGTCCTTTGTGAAATCCTGCCCCTCTCACTTTAAACCTATGCCCTCTAGTTTTGGCTCCCACACCTTAAAATAAAGAAATTGGCCATTCACCCTGTCCATGCCCCTCATGATTTTATAAACCTCAATAAGATCAACCCTCCACCTCCGACTTTCCAGGGGTAAAAAGTCCCAGCCTATTCAGCCTCTCCCTGTAATTCAAATCTTCCTGTCCTGGCAACATCCTTAAATTTTTTTTTTTTTTTTTTTTTTTTTTTTTGCAACCTCTCACATTTAACAACATCCACCTTATAGAAGGGTGACCAGAATTGTATGCAGTATTCTAAAAGTAGCGTCATCAATGTCTTGTACAGCCACAACATGACATCCCAATTCCTATACTCGATGTACTGACCAATGAAGACCAGCGTGCCAGACGTCTCCTTCACCACCATGTCTACCTGCGACTCCACCTTCAAGGAACTATGCACCTGCACCTCTAGGTCTCTTTATTTGGCAGCACTCCCCAGGGCCCTATCATTAAATGTCTAGGTTGCCTTACCGGAAAACAACATCTCCCATTTCTAAATTAACTTCCATCTACCACTCCTCAGCCCATTGGCCCATCTGATCAAGGTTCAGTTGTAATCTGAGATAATCTTCACTGTCCACTACACCACTTATTTTGGTGTCATCTGCAAAATCATTTTATATATGACAAAAAGCAGCGGACCCAGCACCAATTCTTGCGGCAGACTGTTGGTCACAGGCCTCCAGTCTGAAAAACAACACTCCGCCACCTGCTGTCTCCTAACTGTAAGTCAATTTTGTATCCAATTGGCTAGCTGGCACCGCCCCCCCCCACCCGCTAGGATCCCTTGTGATCTAACCTTACTAAATAGTCTACCACGCAGAACCTTGTTGAGCGCTTTGCTGAAGTCCATGTAGACAATCGCTCTGCCTTTATCAATCTTATTCATTTTGTTGGGGACCATGGGTAACAAAGGACTGATGAGAGCAGAGCGGTGGATGTGACCTGTCTTCAGTAAGGCATTTGACAAGGTTCCTCATGGTAGACTGGTTAGCAAGGTTAGATCACATGGAATATAGGGAGAACTAGGTATTTGGATACAGAACTGGCTCGAAGGTAGAAGATAGAGGGTGGTGGGCGAGGCTTGCTTTCCAGACTGGAGGCCTCTGATCGGCGATGTTCCGCAAGGATCAGTGTTGGGTCCATCACTTTTGGTTATCTATAAATGATTTGGATGTGAAAAAGGAGGTATGGTTCGTAAGTTTGCAGATGATACCAAGATTGGAGGTGTAGTAGACAATGAAGGAGATTACCTCCGAGAACAACGGGACCTTGATCAGATGAGCCAATGGGTCGAGGAGTGGCAGATGGAGTTTAATTTAGATAAATGTGAGGTGCTGCATTTTGGAAAGGCAAATCAGGGCAGGATTTATACACTTAATGGTAAGGTCCTGGGGAGTGTTGTTGAATAAAGACACCTTGGATGCAGATTCATAGTTCCTTGAGAGCGGAGTTGCAGGTGGACAGGATAGTGAAGAAGGCATTCGGTATGCTAACCTCTATTGGTCAGTGCATTGAATATAAGAGTTGGGAGGTCATGTTGTGACTCTACAGGACATTGGTTAGGCCACTATTGGAATACTGAGTAGTTCTGATCTCCCTGCTGTTGGAAGAAAGTTGCGAAACTTGAAAGGGCTCAAAAGATTTACAAGGATGTTGCCAGGGTCGGAGGGTTTGAGCTATAGGGAGAGGTTGTATAGACTGGGGTAATTTTCCCTGGAGCGTCGGAGGCTGAGGGGTGACCATATAGAAGTTTATAAAATCATAATGGGCATCGATAGGGTAAATAAGTCTTTTTTCCTAGGGTAGGGGAGTCCAAAACTAGAGGGCATGGGTTTAAGGTGAGAAGAAAAAGATTTAAAAGGGACCTGAGGGGCAAGGTTTTCGCGCAGAGGGTGGGTGCGTGTATGGAGTGAGCTGCCAGAGGTGGTGGTGAAGGCTGGTACAATTTCAACATTTAAAAGGCATCTGGATGGGGACATGAATAGGAAGCGTTTAGAGGGATATGGGCCAAATGTTGGCAAATGGGAATAGATTTATTTAGGGTGCCTGGTGAGCATGGACAAGTTGGACCAAAGGGTCTGTTTCCATGCTGTACATCTTTATGACTTTGCTGTGTTCAGTGTCTTCAACTATTTTGAACATCAAATGTAGTGAATCAAATTGTCTGAAGCCCTGGCATTTGTTATCCCGACTCCTGTTTATGCTGCAATCAACGTTCTCGAGCATTGTCGAGTCATTTGAGTTTGTGGGATCTTGCTGCGTGCAAATTGGCTGCTGTTTCCTAAATTACAGCAGTGACTATGCCAAAGTAGACCAGCTGTGAAGCAGCGTGGGACGTCCTAAGGACATGGAAAGCGGAGTAATTTATGTGAATTCAAATTCTGCAACAATGGCTTTGTTCTCTTCTGACATCACAATATAAAGCATTTTTTGAAGTTCTTGAGGTAACTGAATAATGACAGGAAAATTAGTAAAATGCATGATTGTATTTAATAAATTTGGAAATCAGCTATAATGCCAGTTCCCAAGGCAAGTTTTATTTCTAAATTTGTGCATTGCATGTGTAACAATGCTGCAATACTATAATTCTGAATGATTTTCAGGATTGGTTGATTAATTACAGTTATGGTAAAAGTGATGGTGGGATGCTCTCAGACTATAGTCTCACCATTCTAAGTTCTTCAAACATAATTGTGTCAAGAACTTTTTATTTATCATATCTAGGACTTTGTGTTAGGCACCTGGGTTTTATAAGCATAGGCAGAGTGAACCAAAAATTGCTTTGCATTTACATGGTTCTGAAGAGTCATACCAGACTTGCAATGTTAACTTTCTCTCTTTGCAGATTCTGCCAGACCTGAGTTTCTTCAGCATTCTGTATTTGTTTTGCAGTTTTATATAACACTCCACAACCACTGGACATCTCAACGTTCTTTGCCAGTGAAGTGTTTTCAAAGGGTAGTCTTTCTAATGTAGGTAATACTGCATGCTCTCAAACAGCAGTCTAATAATGTTAGGGTTTTTTTTTTGGCTGTGTGACTAAGGGATATTGGTTGGTTCACCAGGGCTGACAGCCTGTACTTGTTAAAAATAATTCCCTGGGCCTTTTAGGTTCACACAAGCTGGCAAATTAGTGACTTGTCTGAAAAACCGAACCTCCAATGTTTGATGCAGTGGATTGTTAGCCTTGGTTTTTGTTCTTGAAGCCTTTAGTTGTTGAGCGTGAACTAGGGTCTTAATAACTGAACAGTGCTACCAACAGGGCCACAGCTGACGATACTAAGCCTATGTAGATCTCAAGTTATGCATTAGCTGAAGTTCTCTGACCAATTTAGGAAGGAAGTCAAGGCTTTAGGGAAGGAGATCCCTTTGATCCATTTAAAAGGGACTTGGAACTATTCCTGCAATGCTGTAATCTACATGGTTACATACCAGGTGCTGGAAAGTGGGATTAGAATAGGTTGTTTGTTTTGTTCAGCTGTTAGAGACATGATGGGCAGAATGGCCTCTTCTGTGCTATGCTCTTTTCTGTGGTTCTAGGCTACAGAGGAGATCTAATAGAATTTCTGCAGGGATGAGGGACTTCTGTTACTGTGGAGAGCTTGGTTTTTGCGGGAGAAAAGAAATTTAAGGGGAGATTTAACAGGTATTGAGAATTATGAACAGCTTTATTGAGTGTAAAGGAGAAGAAGTTTCCGAGGGAGTTGGAGATGAGAATTCTTTCTCTCTTGTACACTGTATGTTCTGGTCTGGGATGTGGTTCCCGAAAGAGTAGCTGAGGCAGAATGGTCATAATCAAGAAAAAAAAAATTGGGCACATCCTCAAAAAACGAGCTATGGGAAAAGAGAACGGGCATTGGGATGAATTGGACAGCTCTTTCAAAGAGTCAGCTGAATGGTCACCACCTATTCTGGAAAGTTGAACTTTCCATAAATAACAGAAGTAAATGATGAAATATAAGCTGAGCAGCTGTTACTCTGAATTAGTTAATGTTTCAGGGATTGAACAAATGGTTGATTTCCTTCAGTTCCCTTTAATTGTGTTGTGCCTCCAATGCATGCCATAGTTGGAGTGTTTTTGAAGAAGCATTTGACTTCACAATGTTGATACAGCCGACAAGCACTTGAATTCACGTGTCAACTGAGCAAGCCTTGGAATGTTGGTGATTTGCCATTGGAGCTTATGGGAGACGAGTTTTGTTTAAAACTTGTGCAGTCTGCTGTCTCTTTCCAGATATAATACTGAGTGTGAGAATGTGGAACTTGCCAGTACAAGGAGTAGTTGAGGTGAACCGTCTAGATGGATGTTAGGACTGCATAAACCTATGAGACAGAAAGGGATATGTTAATACTGTGAGATGAGTAGTAGCAGACATGGACCATTTTGGGCTGAATGGTCTGTTTGTCTTTAAAATTCTACGCAGACATTTCTGCTAAGGCGCAACAATACACCTACATTGCATTATATTTGCTTGATTTGATTTGAAATGTAATGAATGACCTGACTTACAATTCTCACGGGTACCAGCCGCCATGGCGCTATCATGCGGGCCAGAAGGTAGCTAATGGGATGTATTTTCTCCTCTTCGTTTCCCTCAACCTCCTTTTGAAGTATTCTGCAAACTGGGATGCAGGGGTTATGCAGCAAGTGCGGCTACTGAAGAGTCATGCTGTGCTGTAATCAGCCACTAAGAGGTGCTACAGTATACAGTGATTTTATTTCTCTAACATAGCATTCATGAAGCTGTAGGGGGTGACTCAGCTTTTTTCGAGCATGGATTCTGATAGAAACCAGAGGGCGGGAGGGGTATGGGTGTTATGATTTGGAGCAGTCTCCCTCAAAGGGTACTGGAAGCAGATGTGGTAGTAATTTTGAGAAGGGAGTTGAATTTTTACACGAAGATAAAATTTGCAGAGAAAGAGCAGGGGAGAATGAGATGGATGGGAAAGCTCATTTAAACAGCCAGTATAAAACAACAAATGACCTGACCTGTACAGTTTTACAGGGTCTGAACTACTACTTCTCCCGCTGATTTCAAGGCAGTCCCTGATTTACAAATACTTGTATTTACAAATAAGATCCCATTTAATGTAAGCATTCAAGATCCAGCATGTAAATAATCGCTTGTACTTATGACCAGGTATTTTGCACCATTATTTTATTTTATTGTATTGTGTTCTGACTTCCGTACACTTCAACTTATGAAAGTACTCAAATGGAACCTGTTCGTAGCCTTCCTGTAAGAGTATTAGTTTCGTTCACATTGTTGTAAAATCCGAAAAAGTTGCAAGTATTTGATGTTTTTTTCACAAGGTGCTGTATAGGGGCACTCCCATCAGGTGGAATAACTGATACAAGTTTTAGTTTATTAACTATCCAGTTCCACTCCAGCGTATGTGATGCTAATATATATATTTATGTGCATATATATGGAGATTCTAATTTTAGCCTTTCCACACGAGTCTCCCAAGAACATGTGTGCTTTGACATATGGATGTATAAGAACCATGGTCACCATTCAGTATCCTGTTACTGTTTGGGGTATCAGAATTATAGCAGCTAGTGATAGGTTTTAAAATAAATGTAATTGGCTAAGTAGTAGTTGGGATATCCTGAAGTGATGGGAAAGCTGCATGTTTGTGCACTGAACCCCACAGGAAGGCAATTTGCCATCACCTTTACCAGGATAATAAGGGATGGGCAATAAATGCTGGGTCAGCCAGCAATACCCACATTCCCTGCAAGAATAAGTACTGATTTGGTTCAGTAGGTAACGGTTGTTCTGAGTCAGAAAAGTTATGCGTTTCACTGCAGTATCTTGAAAACAAACAAAATCTCGCATCATATACTGGAGGCACTGTCATCTTTCAGATGGGATGTTAAACTAAGGCCCTTTTTGCCTTCTCTGTGTGATTTTAAGGAAGACCTTTGGAAACAAGCCCTTGCTCTAACTAAGAGTCATCCTTCAACAGACTTAAAACACATTATCTGGCCATTATCACTTTGCTGTTTATGGGAGTTTGCTCTTTTCAAGTTAGCTGTCACACTTGTTCTCTTAAGTGGCTGCATCTGAAAAAGTACTTCATGATTCAAGGAGCTTGTCATTCTAGAAATATAAACCATTGACTTTTTAAACATTTATAAATAAATTGAAGGGTGGATACGAGAGAGTGTTTCCCTATGCTGAAGAATTAAACAAAAGCAAATCCAAGATGGTCATAAATTCAGTAGGGCAATGAGAAGATCTGCCTTTATTGAAAGTGGTTAGAATGTGAATATCATTTCTGAAAAGAAGTGGTCAAGGCAAATAAGTGTTGCAAATGAAAGGAAAAAGAGTAGACATGAGAAATGGATTAGAAAGTGTTGTTGAAAGACTTGGATGTGGCAGTGTCAATTGAGAGTGTGAACATCACAAATTAATTGGGCCAAGTGGCCCGTTTCTGTACTGTATGTTCTATTTAATGCTGTTTTTCTTCTGTCATGGGGCCGTTGGTTGTTGGAAATGTTTGTTTCCTTTGAATAGCTACCTTTCTCTACTACATGAATGTTTATTTCAATTCTGCAGGGAGGAGGATGACATCAATGATGTGGCCTCCATGGCTGGGGTTAATGTCAATGAAGAGAGTGCACGCATTCTTGCAACAAACTCCGAATTGGTGGGCACTATCATCCGGTCCTGTAAAGATGAAG
Source organism: Rhincodon typus (assembly GCF_021869965.1). Taxonomy (NCBI): domain Eukaryota; kingdom Metazoa; phylum Chordata; class Chondrichthyes; order Orectolobiformes; family Rhincodontidae; genus Rhincodon; species Rhincodon typus. The sequence goes on from NC_063335.1 coordinate 117,413,854, forward strand.
CATTTCTCTCCTCTGCATCCCTGCAGAAAAAAGCTTTGGAAATAGGTAGGTAACCACATCCCAGCGCAGCACAAAACACTGGATCCATGTCAGAAAGACAGAACCATTGTCATGGGTGATACTAATCTACATATTGACTGGACAAATCAGATGGGCAAGGGCAACTTGAAAGACATCGGGGATCGTTTCATTTCATTTTATTTCATTGCACACCCTCTCTGGCAATAGATTATTTTAGATCTAATAGTGTATAGTCAGGTAGGATTAATAATAGATCTTATAGTTAAGGATCCACTTGGGAATAATGATCATGACATGATAGAATTTTAAATTCGGTTTGAAGGAGAGCAGCTCTGATCTCAAAATAGTGCCCTCAATTTAAACAAGGGCAATTAGAGGTATGAATAGTTATCTAAAATGTGCTGGGTAAATAGACCAAGGGGAAGGTCAGTAGTCAAGCAGTGGCAAGCATTTAAGAAATATTTCATAACATTCAGCAAAATTTATTCCAGTCAAAAAGAAATCAGTGAGAAGGATGAACCACCTGTGGTTAAGTGAGGTGGCTAAGGTCAATATCCAATCAAAAAGGCCTACAATGTGACAAACTACAGTTTGGGTAATTTTTTTGGAATGAGCAGTGGATGACTGAAAGGCTAATAGAGGGAGAAAATTGATTATGATAGCCAATTGGCAAGAAATACTGAAAACAAACAGCAAGAGTTTGGCTACATAAAAGCGAGTAGCTGAAGGGAGTGTGAGGCCCCTTGGAGGATACAATTGGTTAATTATCAGGGAGCAAAGAAATGGCAGATTATTGAAAACAATATTTTGGAACAGTATTCATGGTGGACAAAACTATAAACATCCTAAAGAAAGCCGATAAAAAAGGTGCTAATAAAACGAATGCTGTATTTGAAGAGGTATTTACGGGACTGAAGACAGACAAGTTTGCCAGAGCCTGATGCCTGTATACATGTGTTTCAAAGGAAGTGGCTGCAGAAATCATGCAGTCATTGGTCAAAATATTCCAGCATTCACTCCTTTCAAGGGAGGGTTCCAGTGGATTGGAAAACCACAGCTCAAATTTTCAAAAGATATGGCTGGTAAAATTTAGAACACGAGCAGATGGTGTCAAATCAGCTACCCGTTAGACAGTTGGCTTCAACAGACGGGATGGGGCTGGCTGCAATATGCCTTTGTCACCTTTAGACTTGACTCATCTGTGATACTCCTGGCTGGCATCTGGCCATGCAGTTCTTGAAAGCCTGAGCTTCTCTGTAAAACCTGCTACCTCAATCCAAACTTTATGCTAAGTCCCATGTGCTTGCTTAGCTATGCTGATTTCTGCCCTGGCTAGTGCACAAGGGCAGCAGGTAATCAGGAAGGCTAATGGAATGGCCCTTAGACTCCAACTCCTTATTTGAAATAAGGGTAGGGATGTTTTACTGTAGCTGTACAAGGTGCTGATGAGACCACATGATGTGAGCAGGTCTGATCCCTTTATTTTAGGGAAGATATTTTACTGGACACTGTGCAGAGAAAGTTCACTAGGATAATCCCTGGGATGAAGGGTTTGGCTTATGAGCAAAAGCTAAACAGGTTGAGTGTGTGCACATTTGAGATTAGAAGAATGAGAGGTGATCTCATTGAAACCTGAAATGTCATTGATTTTTAAGGGGCTTGACCAGATAAATGCTGAAAGACTGTTTCCCTGCATGGGTGAGTCCAGGACCAGAGGGTATATTCTCAGAATAAAAGGACCCCAATTTAAGACTGAGATGAGGAATTTCTTCTCTGAAGGTTGACAGTCTTTGGCACTCCTTACCATGAAGAGCTGTGGTGACAGAGTTGTTGCATATATTCACGGCTGAGATAGATGCTTAATACATCTGATCAAACCTTTTCATAATCCTAGCCTTGTCCGTGTCACTGTCTTGAGTCTTGTCTTGTTTTTTCTTATTTGTTTACCTGGAGAGAAGAAGGTCCTGCCTGTTCAACCTTCCCTGATGGTCTCAGTTCCAGCATTGTTCTCATTTAATTCAGTGCGTCTGTGTGCTTGTTCTTCATGAAATGAAATATCTGTTTTCCAAAATGAAAAGCAAAAGCTCAGTGAGTCTGTAACATCTGTGGAGAGAAGCATAGTTCATGTTTTAGTTTGATGGACTTGTGGATTATGTCCATCCAATTTGCTGCCTTATTTCCCTCTCTCTGTGTTCTGTTCAGAATCATCATGGAGTTATTTAACCCTAATACTGTACCCTCTCCTTCCCAAGGCACCCTTCCATGAAAGTGCAGGCAGTCTAAGACCTGTCCTTGTGCCTGCTCCCTTCCCACCATCCAAGGCCTCAAACACCCCATTACAAAGTGGAAGACTGATTTCAATATTCAATTTAATATATAGTATTCAATATATTTGCTGCCCACAAACAGTGGACTGTACACTGGGCAGACCAAACACTAGCTGGATGACTGCAAGTGTGATCCTGAGTTTCCAGTTGCCTGTTTTAATTCTGTACCTTGCTCTTTCAGTGTTCCAGTACAGCTGAATATTTAGTTGAGGAACAGCATCTCGTCATCCCATTTGATATTTTACAGCCTCCTGGACTCAGCACTGAGTTCAGAAATTTAGACAATGAGCTCTGGTTCCCATTTCTTTTTTTTTAACAGGTTTCAATTTTATTCTTTTCATGTTTGAGAGTAAAGAAAGAACCAAGTTTCTTTACTTGTCCCATTATCATTCACTTCAGCCTTGCACAGTAAAACATTTTGTCACTTTGTTTCTTCTGTTTTCCATAGAATTACAGACTTTTTAGTTTTCTCCCTCAAGCTTCCCCATGCACTTTTTTTATAATCTGTTACATTTCTAACCCTGTCTAGTTCAGATACAAGGTCATTGGCTTGTCTGTTAATTGTTTTTCTCTCCCACTACATGCTAGGTATGCTGAATGTTTGCAGCAATTTTCTCATTAAAAGCCCACCTGGGTAACTAATGTCCTTTTAGGGAAGGAAATCTGTCACCCTCACCTGGTCTGGCCTACATGTAACTCCAGACCTGCAGCAATTTAATTGAATCTTTAAAACCATTTCAGAGGACAGTTATGAGTCACTCAGTTGAATGGTAATTGGGGATGGGAGACCTTGCCAGTGACACACTCATCCCATGCAAAAATAACCCAGAAAGTTGCTTTTTGTTCTGTTTCCAGTGTTTGCAATATGTTTTCCCATTTTCAAAAAGTGTTGATTAAAAGGGTGATGAATGTACAATTGTTTTTGAGTTAATGCATATGAAAATGCTGAAGCTTAATGCCTTTAGCCTAATTTAACAATCCTGATAATAGATAGCAGGTGTTATTATTGCCTTCATTTCAGCTTCATCCCAAACTCAGCCTATGGGTATGACTGCAAAATCCTCCGTTTCCCTATTTAAAGCCGAGAGTGAATACATTGTAGAAAGTGGCCCCTATAACAGGAACTAATTTGATTCTTGTAAAATTTTCAGTGCAGGTAATTTATTGATTAAAATTGCCCTTGTATTATGGGAGGTAGTTTTGAATACATAGTTAATTCACTTTGAATTTTTGTTTATAAACCAGGGAATAAAGGTGATATTGGAATGGTTTGTGTCCCACCTACTTGCACTGAGAAAAAAGGGCTATTGTAAAAATGAGGTCTTTCTTTTCAAAAGTCAACATTTTTTCTAAATTGCATTTCTTTCACGATTTCTCTTTCAATTAAAACCAAGTAAGGCTGGCTTGGAAGTATATTATATGCATTAAGTGTGCAAACTGTTACTGTTTTTTTAAAGTTAGGCTGTTGGCTTTCAACAAAGAGGTAACTGAAGAGGGAAGTCTGATTTGTTCTGGTATGCATGGCGGCTTTCTTCGTTGGCTGTAGCTTGATCTGTCTTTTGCCTTGAGCAAGTTTGTAGAGTCTGTGAAAAGCAGCAAACGCCCAAGGTGCTGGTTTAATGAGTTGTTTCTTTCTTCCTCCCTCCCCCTAGCCCTCTCTTATATTCTGTTGGTGTTTCTTTAGGTCCACTCTTCTTATTTTCACACAGCTTTTCATGCAATTGCTTAACTGTATAACTGTGTTCTGGAAAGAAGAAGCGAACTCTCTTCATCTGTGGGCATCAGCTTCTTGTATATCCTGAAACAGTAGTTTAAAAGGTTATTTCAGCATAATGTGATACAAGTTTCATTTTTTTTTGCTCATTGTAAATTGTATTGTATTCCATTCCTCCACTGCATGAGGGGCCTTGAAGAGTTTGTGGAGATCCCCCAAAAGGCACTTGTTTGATCTGAAGTGTTGCTTCTCATAACTAAAATGTGTGTACCTGTTGCTGGGAAGTCTGTCTGTCTGTGTGTCTCTGTCTGTCTGTGTGTCTCTGTCTGTCTGTGTGTCTC
>NC_063335.1:117418266-117421719 GCF_021869965.1 Rhincodon typus
CTGTGTGTCTCTGTCTGTCTGTGTGTCTCTGTCTGTCTGTGTGTCTCACACTGCTTGATGACTAAGTTTTCCCCATCTTTCTCAATGCCATGAGCTATATCTGCACAAAAACAATTTAAAAAAAAAAAAAAAAAAAAATTAATCTATTTGTTATGTAGCTCTTCAGACTTGAACGGTCAGAATGAAGTTTTTTTTTTAAAAGGTGTGCCTGTCTTTTTTTTGTTGAGTAAAGATGCATCCCAATTTGGACAATCTCCAAACTGGATCTTTTGAATTATGTCAGTGCATGCTACACAGAATGATCCTGATATTGGCACTTGCTCCCATCCTATTTCACCTCAAATTATCAACAACAACCTCCTTTCTCTTTCCCCCAACTTCTGCTCATGTCTCTCTTTTTTGTTAGTCTACCACTACATATCTACACTATCCACCTCATCCATTCCCAGGGCCTTTTGCATTTTCTGGATAAACGTATTTTTTCCAAATTCCTTATCACTGCATCCATGTCTGTCCGAGTCATTTGTCTGTCCTGGCTGCCTGCATATCTTGCAGCAAATGGTTACTTAGGCCTGCCATACTCGCAGCCCCTCTTTTGCTTAAGTTGCTGCTTTCTGTTAGTGCACATAGTGTTTTTACTCAACTGTTAGTCACAGAAATGATCAGGATGAGCTTCTCTGTGTTGTCTGCTCATAGGACTTGATGAATTTTGCCACTTCTCTTCGTGGTCAATTACCGATCTTCAACGCTTTGGAATGCTGGGAATAAATGGGGATGGCTCTATGCTGAGAAGAGGCTCATGTTGGCCATTGACCAGTTGCCCCAAATGGCTGTTTTTTGCCGTGAAGATCCTCGTACTTGCTGACCATTCCCTAGGTACTTGGTGTTGTGGGGAAAGGGGTATCCCACTGGAGACATTGATAAGAATGTATGAAGGAGGAGTAGATAATTTGGCTCTTTTGAGCCTACTCGGCTATTCAGTAAGATCATTGATTTGATTGAGCTCCACTTTCCTGCCTGTCCTCCATAACCTTGTGAGCAAAAATCTATCTTTCTCAGCCTTCTAATGTGTTCAATGACCAGCCTCCCCTGCACCCTGGTGAAGAAAATTCCAAACATGAACGCTCCTCGGGTGAAATTTGTTCTCGCCTCCATCTTCAATGAGACATCCCTTGTTTTTGAGCTATGGCTCTTAGTTATAGACTCACCCATGAGGGTTAACATCCTTTCAGCACATGCACCTTGCCAATTGGCACAGTGCTCTGGTTTGGATTATCTGGTTGAAGATCAGTGTGAGAAAGCAGACCATGGATATGTATCATTGCTGGAACCAAGGAAAATCTTGCAGAATGAAATTACACAGGGAAAAATTGAGAAGGCTCAATTCACAGTAACGTCAGAGTTGGAGTGTGCTTCTGCACTTTGCACTAATGGGCAGACCTGGTCTGTCTATAAAAAGATGAAACACAAGTATGCTAAGAATGAGATTTCACCTTTTTTCATATCTCTTAATTTTTTTTAAAACAAAGTATTTTCTAGAATTCTGTTCTCTTCCCTCTTCTTGGGACGTTTTGTTTCTCCAATTATCCTGCTTTGCATCTTTGCCATTGAGGTGTTTGTTTTCTTGTCCCTCTACCAGGTTCAGCTGAGCTCTGCTCCTGGCCTCCCAATTTAAAGCCTCTTGGCTGATGGTTTAATCGCTCCATTACCTAATTGCACCTTTTTGATTCCCTTCGTGGTCAGCTGGTCAGCTAGTCTGCAGACCTACCTGATCTTGCACTGCCGATCTCTCTCCTGTGGATTTTTGGCATTTGTAATGTCAAACTGTGCTGACAGAGATCAGAAAGACTGTGAGCTTCTATCCTTTTTTTAAATTCCTACATCCCTCTGTACTTTTCCGCAATGTTTCTTCCTGAATTCCAGAGGAAATTTCTCCATGGAGCAGGATATGCCAGAGTCTGACTATCTGCCACTACCTCAATGCCAGTCAAACTTTGTGTGTGTATAAAAAATTAGTGAGTATTTTGGCTCAATTGAACTGTGAACTCAACAACATTGACTTAACTGCTAGGTGGACTTGTAGTCTTGAAGGTGGCTCTTCGAACCTTTTCAAGTTTCTCAGCAGCAGGATAATTCATTATGCATCACACAGCATCGCATTCCTACCCTTGTATAATTTATGAGTAACACCCTGGGAAATCCATCAGCATTTATCCACCATTGCAGTGATTTTGTTGTAAATGTGCTGTCTTACCTTTCTCATGTTTTGTTTGTTTCTTATTGGTTTTCCTTCCTGTGGTTGCCAATTGTTCTGCACACAGAAACAGGACATTCACCCTGTTGAATCAGTCAGTTGTCAGGGAGTGTTGCCAACCAGAAGCATTCACTGTTTCTCTCCCCACATGTGCTGCCAGACCTGCCAAGTATTTCCACTTTTTTAAAATCACCTCAAACTATCACCTGTAACATTTTGCAGCGTTCATAGTCTATCCAAGTCCTCCACACTGTCAGACCATAAGTGTGTCCTTCTATTTCCCCCCTTCCACCTGTAACTTTCCCTTCTGTTCAACGTACCTTGAGCTTTTTATTCTTTCATGGGTTGCGGGTGTCACTGACTCTCCAGCCTATCCCTAACTGCAGTTGTTACTTGCTCGCTAAGCTGGTAAATTTGTTTGCAGACGTTTCGTCACCCTGCTAGGTAACATCATCAATGTGCCTCTGGTGAAGCATCGATGTTCTGTCCCGCTTGTTATTTGTGTCTCAGTTTTCTGGGGTGGGTGGCATCACTTCCAGATTTATGTCTTGGAGGTTGGTATATGGGGTCCAGCTGTACGTATTAAGAGTTTCAGCTTGAGTGTCAGACCTCCAGGAACTCTCGTGCGTGTCTTTGGCCTGTCCTAGGATGGCTACATAGCCCCAGTCGAATTGGTGTCCCTCTTTGTCCACATGTATTGAAATGAGTGATAGCTGGTCATGTCTCCTTGGTAGCTAGTTGGTGTTCATGAATTCTAATGGCTAGTTTCCTCCTAGTTTGCCCTATGTAATGTTTTAATGGAAGTGATGCCGCCCACTCCAGCAAACCGAGAGACACAAATAACAAACGGAACTTGAGGCAAGCGTCATTCCCCTGTTCAAAAAAGGGAATAAGGATAACCCCGGAAATTACAGGCCAGTTAGTCTTACGTCAGTGGTGGGCAAATTATTGGAAAGGGCTGTAAGAGATAGGATTTATGATCACTTGGAAAGGCACAGTTTGATTCATGATAGTCAGCATGGATTTGTGAGGGGTAGATCGTGCCTCACAAACCTTATTGAATTCTTTGAAGTGGTGAGCAAGCACGTGGATGAAAGTAGAGCAGTGGATGCGGTATACATGGATTTAAGTAAGGCGTTTGATAAGGTTCCCCATGGTAAGCTCATGCAGAAGGTAAGGAGGCATAGGATAGGGGGAAA
>NC_063335.1:117421819-117431513 GCF_021869965.1 Rhincodon typus
CAAAGGGTGGTAGTGGACGGAAAATATTCAACATGGTGCTCAGTTACGAGTGGTGTACCACAAGCATCTGTTCTGGGTCCTCTTCTATTTGTGATTTTTGTAAATGATTTGAATGAAGGAGTGGAAGGGTGGATTAGCAAGTTCGCGGACGATGCGAAGGTGGGTCGCGTTGTGGACAGTGCGGAGGGCTGTTCTAGGTTACAAAGGGACATTGATAGGATGCAGAGCTGGCTGAGAAGTGGCACATGGAGTTTAACCTTGAAAAGTGTGAGGTGATTCATTTTGGAAGGACAAACTTGAAAGCAGAATACAGGGTTAACGGAAATATTCTTGGCAGTGTGGAGGAGCAGAGGGATCTTGGGGTTCATGTCCACAGTTCCCTGAAAGCTGCCACCCAGGTGGATAGAGTTGTTAAGAAGGCGTATGGTGTGTTAGCTTTCATTAATAGAGGGATTGAGTTCAAGAGCTGTGAAGTTATGGTCCAGCTGTACAAAAGCCTGGTTCGGCCACATCTGGAGTATTGTGTCCAGTTCTGGTCGCCTCATTACAGGAAAGATGTAGAAGTGTTGGAAAAGGTGCAGAGGAGATTTACCAGGATGTTGCCTGGAATGGAGGGAAGGTCTTATGAGGACAGGTTGAGAGAGCTAGGGCTTTTCTCTTCAGAACGATGAAGGATGAGAGCTGACTTGAAAGAGGTGTACAAAATGATCAGAGGTATAGATAGAGTGGACAGCCAGACTTTTTCCTAGGATGGAGGTAGCTATTACAAGGGGGCATAGATTTAAAGTGAGTGGAGGTAGATATAAGGGAGACGTCAGAGGTAGTTCTTTACTCAGTGTGGTCGGGGCGTGGAATGCGTTGCCGGAGAGGGTAGTGGGGTCGGCCTCATTAGGGGCATTTAAGTGGCTATTAGGGGCATTTAAGCGGCAATTAGAGGCATATGGATGATAGTATAAGGTAGGGGTGGAGGTTAGATAGACCTTAGGATTAGGGTAAAAGTTTGGCACAACATCGTGGGCTGAAGGGGCTGTACTGTGCTGCACTGTTCTCTGTTCTTTGTTCTAGAAGACCGATGCTTTGCTGGAGGCACGTTGATGGTGTTATCTAGCATGGCGTCGAAACGTCTGCAGACAAACTTACCAGCTCGGCAAGAAGTCAACAACTGCATCAACAACCCGAGCTACAAATCTTCTCAAAAGCCTTGACCATACTTAACTGTTCTAGACCTGAGTGGCATGCAAGTCAATCGGAGTAGTTAAGTGTCCTGGTTCCATGGTATGTAGGCCTGACAGATGAATTGCTATCATCCTTCAGTGAGTTGTTAATTGTCTATCATCATTCACAACTGGATGTGACAGGACTGCAGAGCCTGGATCTGATCTGTTGGTTATGTGTTCACTTAGCTCCATCTATCATTTGCTGCTTGTGCTGTTTGGAACACAAGTAATCTTGATTGGTGGCTTCACCACATGAAAAATGAAGTGTCAGGTATATCTGGTGCTGCTCCTGGCCTGCCCTCCTGCACTCTCCATTGAATCAAGGTTGATCCCCTGGTTTGACGGCAATGCCTGTGTGGGGATAAGCTAGACGATGAGGTTGCAGATTGTACTGGAGCTGTTGATGGTGCTCAGTGCCTCATGGATGCTCAAGTTTGAGTTACTAGATCTGTTCAAAATCTATTCCATTTAGCAAGGTGATAGTGCCATACGACACAGTGGAGGGTGTTCTCGGTGTGAAGGCTGGACTTTTTCTCTACAATAATTGTGCTGTGGTCACTGTCACTGATACTGTAATGGAGAGATGTACGTTGTTGGTTCCCTCACTACCTGCTACCAGTCCAGTTTCGCAGCCATGTCATTTAGCACTCGACTAGTTCAATCAGTAGTACTGCTGCCGAGCCACTCTTGGTGGTAGACAGTGAAATCCTCCGCCTGGAGTGCATTTTGCATCCTTGCCACCTCCAGTGCTTCCTCTAAATGTTGTTCAGTATGGAGTACTGGTTCATTAGCGGAGGTAGAATGGTACTTGATAATCTGGAGCTCCCTGGGGGCATTGCGGGTCAACCTACAGCACGTGGACTGCAGCAGTTCAAGAAGACAGCTCGCCACCACCTTCTCAAGGGGCAACTAGGGACGGGCAATAAATGTTCATCCAGCCAGTGACTCCCATGTCCCATGAATGAGTTTTGCTTTCATGTCCATACTTATTATTTGTGGTGGGATTTGAACCCAATCTGCCAGAACATTTGGGCCTGTGGATTACTAGTTCAGTGATAGAACAGCTATACCACAATCTGCCCAAGTATTCTGTGATGTTGTTTGTTGCATGTTTAACATGTCTTTGCGTAAAAGTATAAATTAAGCCTGTTCTGGAAGACGGCTATACTTTTACCAAAAACAGCTGGTAATACTATAAGCAGCCTACATCCTCAAGCTAGTTCCAGTGGTTCAAGTACCATATTTCATGATCATTTATTCCTCTTATCCAGTGTGCTATTTCAGTCACTTATCAACGGAAAAAGTTTGCAGTCACTTTTTTTTTCTGTCAAGATCTTCACGTCACTCTGGAGACTCTTGAAAACAGCTAAGTGCTCAATAAAGCTTCAACTGCTAGTGAGAGCACAGATGGAGATGGCCATTCTGCCTCTAGTTTCGGGTTACAGTCAGTCCTGGATTACTGTACTGTCTGATCTTAATTAATATACTTGCGTTAAGGATGTGAAATGAGGAGCAAAAGTAGGTCAGTCAGCCTTTTGAGCCTGCTCTGTCACTTGTTAAGATAGTGGCAGATATGTTTGTATTTTGAAGTCAAAATTTCTGTCCACACTGGAGTATATGAAATGGAATAGATGACCATGAAATATGGTGCTTGCACCACTGGAACTAGCTTGGGGATGTAGACTGCTTATAGTATTACCAGCTGTTTCTGGTAAACATATAGCCCTCTTCCAGAACAGACTCTCACCAGGTAAGGGAATCAATCTACCTGTGCTTTAAAATTCTCGATGATACCATCTCCACTGCTTTCTGATGTAGACTTATGAAGTAGTGCAACTATCCAATATTTTTAAAAGAAATTCTCACCACTGTCCTAATCCCTTTGTGCAACCATCAGTGAACATTCCCACAATGTTCAACACCATTCGCAATGACTCCTTCTGAAGCAGTCTGTGTGCAAATGCAACATTATCTGGACAATATCTAGGCTTGGGCTAAAAAGTGGCAAGTAACATTTGCACCACAGAATGCTAGGTAATGACCATCATCAAAAAGAGAAAATCTCACCACTGGTCCTTGACATTCAATGGTGTTACCATCAATGATCTCCCACTGTCAACAAACTTTGAGTTACCATTGTTTATAGGGTGAGTCCAGTTGAGTTTCTGGTCACTGTGACTTCAAGAGCAGGTCAGAGGTCAGGAATCCTGCAGTGAGTAACTCCCCTCCTGACTCCCCAAAGCCTGTCCCACCATCTACAAGGCACAAGTCAGGAGTGTGATGGAATACTCCCCACTTGCCTGGATGGGTGCAGCTCTAACAACACTCGAAGCTTGACACCGTCCAGGACAAAGCAGCCGCTTGATTGGCACCACATCCACAAACATCCACTCCCTCCACCACCGATGCTCAGTTGTAGCAGTTTGTACCGGCGACAAGATGCACTGCAGAAATTCACCAAAGATCCTCAGACAGCACCATTTGCCTCTCGAAGAAGGATAAGGGCCACAGATACATGGGAGCTCCACCCCTTGCAAGTTCCCTCCAAGCCACTCACCACTTTGACTTGGAAATATATTTCAGTTCTTTCAGTGTCTGCAGTTTAGTGAACAGGAGATGGGTGGGAAGGTAGGCACACTTGTCCTTCAGCTATGTTAAATGGGTGACCCTTACTTTGAAAGTGTAACCCCAAGTTTCAGACATCCTCACTAGGGGAATCATCTTCTGAATATCTACCTGCTCACACCCCCTTAGTAACATCAACTCTTTTATTTTCTGAACACCAGTGGGTATAAATGCTACCTGATCAACTCTTCTATACAAGACAATTCCTTTTTCAGCAATCCATCTTATAAACAATCTCTGAATTGCTTCCAACATAACTGTCTATTCTTAATTAAGGAGCCATTAAACTGTATTCAGTACTTCAGATGCAGCGTCACCAATTTAGTTTGTGGCAAGTATTTGTTACTTTGATACTTCATTACCCTTGCCATAAAGGTGAACATTCCAATTGCCTGCCTAACCTTTCTCTGCATATTAACTGAAGGACACCCAGGTCCCTCATTACAGCAGCATTTTGTAGTTTGAACTTGTCTCCTCATCTTAATTTGCAGTAAGTACCAGTCACCATGTACCCAATGCTAACTGAGACATCTGCAGATTTGCCAGACTACAGGCTAATAAGAAAAGTTCTCATCCTGCTCTGCAGTTTCCTCTATGGCTTTATGTCTCCCTGTTTCTCTAAACTGCTGCCCTTCAAGTTCTCTGCACTCTGCCAATACCGGCCTTCTGTGCATTATGTTTTTCATCACTCATTGGTCATTGTGCCTTCAGCTACCAGGACCCTAAGCTCCTGAATTCCCTCCCTAAACTGCTCCACCTTTCCACATCCTTCAGATTTTCTGACAAATCTAACTCTTGGAGCATTTGATCCCTATGTAGCATTGTGTCAAATTTTATCTGATGACCCTTCTATGCAGGGCCATGGGTGACTTTAAGAAAATTACATAAACACAAGTTGTTGCTGTAAATACACCAGCTTCAACAACAGTAAATAGGGCTAAAAATAACTTTAAGCATTAGGTCAGCGATTTGATGCCTAGAGCAAAGTTGTCAATTGTGGTATCTCTTTATTTTGGCTGTTTTTGTCATCTTGTCAATTTATTATATTAAACTAAAATTCCACGCTTCAAAATTAGCTTGTTTTAGATCATTTCCGTTTCAGGGACAGTTATAACCATTTTGCTTTTATTAAAAAAAAATGTCATCTCCATGTTAGTAACAAGGAAGTGTATTTCTGCCTGTTTTAAAATGGCTACAAATTACTTCATATAAATACTTGTTTCTGATTTGCTTTCTCTATTTCCACCCAAATGCATGCTTTTCATTTTGTGCTCGTTTTAATATAGTACTCGTCTTCCAAATGACCTCAAAATGGAATGCTTAAGGCAAAATAAAATATGTATATTTCCCAGTGCTTAGAGCAGCCTTTTGGTTGCGAAATGAATAGTTATTTGAAGGTGTAGCATAAGAATTCTCATCCTCTGTCTTTTCGATCTGTGATATGTTTGAATCAGGATGCAGTATGTTATGGTTCTGATTGAGGACTGCTTTTTCTGCATCTCAGATTTTAGTTGCACCATTTTGGAAGCTGTGCCTTTAACTCAGGAGTTTTGTCTCAACTCTTCATCTGTCTACCATTCTCTTGCTTTTAAGACACACTCCATAAAACCAACTTCTTGGACCAAGCTTTTGGCCACCTATTATATTTCTCTAGTGATCAGTGTATTTTGTTGCTGTGCTCCTGTAAAGCACCTTGAGATACATAAACAATTGCTATTTACATAGCAGTTAATAATTTTCTTTCACAGGATGAAGGCATTGCTGGCTAGGTCGATTATTTGATGTTCATCCCTAATTGTGGCAGGCAGTGGCATAGTGGTAATGTTGGTGGATTATAATCCAGAACCTCAAGGTATTGTTCTGGGGCATGAATCTCAGCGTGGCAGATGGTGAAATTTGAATTCAATAAAATTCTGGAATAAGAGGTTAGCCTAATGACGACTCTGTCGGTTGTCATAACCTCTGGTTAACCAATTCCCTTTGGAGAAGAAAATATCCCTCCTCGCCTGTCCTGGCCTACATGTGACTCAGGAACCACAGCGATGTAGTTGATGCTAAAATGCAGTGCGACGCAGCCAGCAGCACCCACGTCCCAGGAATCATTAGAATCCCTACAGTGCAGAAACAGGCTATTCGGCCCAACAAATCCACACTGACCGTCTGAACAGCATTCCACCCAGACCAATCTCCCTACCCTTTCCCTGTAACCCTGCATTTGCCATGGCTAACACACCTAACCTACACATCCCTGAAAGCTATGGGCAATTTAGCAGGGCCAAAGTATCTAGCCTGCACATCTTTGGACTGTGGGAGGAAGCCCACACAGACATAGGGAGAATGTGCAAACTCCACACACAGTTGCCCGAGGGTGGAATCGAACCTGGGTCCCTGGTGCTGAGGCAGTGCTAACCACTGTGCCACCCGATAAGTGAATGAGTTAAAGAAAAATTGCCTTTGAAGAGCTGTTGTTTTGAACCACTGCAACCTTAAGTGATGTATGTATACCATTGCTTTTGTGTTAATGTCATGTCAGTTAGGGTCCAGATTCAGAGTGAACGAAATGGGTGTTGATTGACTCCGATCCTACTTGGTTTTAAATTTAAGTTTTGCCAAGACAAGGTCAAACTTCAGTTAAGTTCCCTGGAATTGATTTGGTTACAAGCATATGAATGTACGAGTACATATGAAAAGGGAGTGCTGTAACACTGGGGGGAATTGCCAGGAGGCAGAGATCTGAAAGATTGCATGAATGAATAAGCCTACTCTGGAAGATAAGATCTGTGTGTCTTAATTTGCCATCTTGTTTGCATCCAGTGTAATATTGGGAAGTGGGTTCCAAGGTTTTGATTCCGTGACCGAGAGGGTGATAGTTCAAAGTCAGGGTGGTTTGTGGCATGAAGGGGAACTTGCGGGTGGTGGTGTTTCTATTTCTCTGCTGCCCTCTGGTAGAGAATGCACAGTTGGAAGATGCCTAAGTGAGAGTCGCTACTCATAAGGAACAGGAGGCGTTGAATTTGTGAGTGGGTGTTGTATTTTGTTTTGAGTCTCGTAATAAATGATGCATTGCTGCTGCTCCTGCAGGGAAGATACATGGTGTGACAGAGGTGAATTCTGACGTTTTGAGCACCATATCTCATGCAACGCAAGAGCATTTACGGGAACTTGTGGAAAAGCTCACGGTAATAGCACAGCACCGGATGATGACATACAAGGTAAGTCACTTTGCTTACCATTTCTTTTGACGATAACCAGCGCACTTAGGAAAGCCATCAGTAACTGATTGTGGGTTCCTCAGCTTTTACAACTTGAGGTGCATAATGCAAAAGCTGGGCAGTTTAAATGAAATCTATAGCGACCACCTGTTAAGCCATCAGCAATAGTGTTTTTGAAATTCACCGGAAGTCAAGATTGACACTCCAATGCCAGCACTGAGTGTTTCGCTGTCAGATCCCGAAGTTGTCCATGTCCAAATGCAGAACGATCAGGACATTATGCAGGCTTGGGCTGACAAGTGGGAAGAAATATTTGTGAGATAGGGCTAGATATTGGAGTTTGTTGTTTAAAGTTGTTGAATTCCATATTGTGACTAAAATGGCCTTGAAGTGCCGAAACTGAAAATGAAGGGCTGTTCCTTTAACTTTTGTGTCTCACTGGTGTATCCTCAACCTTCTGGAGCAGGGAATTATAAATACTCTCCTAGCTTTGTATACTGCTTTGATGAAAGGGCTCCAAACCTTCATAAGAATCTTTTGAGTTTATATTTGTGTACTAAGTGTCCCAAGGTGTTTCACAGCAGGAAATCTGACAAAATTTGACACTGACCCACTTAAGGTAATGCTAGTACAGCTGACAAAGCTTGCTTGAAGAGGTGAATTCTAAGAAATGAGGTGCTGTGTTTTGGAAAGGGAAATCAGAGCAGGACATAGACACCTTTTATTGGTAAGGTCCTGGGGGGTGTTGCTGAACAAAGAGGCCTTGGAGTGCGGGTTCATAGTTCTTTGAGAGTGGAGTCACAGGTAGATAGTGAAGAAGGTGTTTAGTACGCTTGCCTTTATTAGCCAGTGCATTGAGTATAGGAGTTGGGAGGTCATGTTGCGGCTGTACAGGACATTGGTTCGGCCACTTTTGGAATACTGTGTGCAATTCTGGCCTCTCTGCTATAGGAAGGGTGCTGTGAAACTTGAAAGGGTTCAGAAAAGATTTGCAATGATATTGCCAGGGTTGGGGGATTTGAGCTATAGGGAGAGGCTGAATAGGCTGGGGCTATTTTCTCTGCAGCATCAGAGGTTGGAGGGTGACCAATTAGAGGTTTATAAAATCATGAGGGGCATGGATAGGGATATAGACAAGGTCTTTTTCCCCGGGGTGGAGAAGTCCAAAACTAGAGGGCATAGGTTTAAGGTGAGAGGGAAAAGATTTAAAAGGGTCCTAAACGGCAACTTCTTCACGCAGAGGGTGGTGCATGTAAGGAATGAGCTGCCAGAGGAAATGGTGGAGACTGGTACAATTTCAACATTTAAAAGACATGTGGATGGTTATATGAATAGGAATGTTTTAGAGGGATATGGGTCAAATGCCGGCAAATGGGACGAGATTTAGTTTGGATATGTGTCGGTATGGACAAGTTGGACCAAAGGGTCTGTTTCCTTGCTGTCTATCTCTATGACTCTAAGTACCTTTAAAGAGAGAGAGAGAGTGCAATGTGGACAACTTTAGACCGGAGTGGGGGGTGCTTCTGAAACTTCTGACCCAGGTAACTGAAGAAACACCAGTCCCTGTCAGCCCAGGGAAAATGGTGAATGTGCTGGAGGCCAGAGATACTGAATTTAAGTTGCTAAACTGCGATTTGGTTGGGGTGTCCCATACTTCCTTCCACACGTGATTGAGCTGGTTGTGATGCAGTCTTAGATTGAATTCCTCTGCCTAAGACCCATTTTGTCAGTTATTTCAAAAATTTGCCCTGTGTCTTTGAAAACTATATCTGTGTGGATTTAAACTTCTTTACGGAAGTTTATTTTTAATTAATGTGCTGCTGACTGAACATTGCATATCATCTTCAACCACAGACTGCAATTCCCAAATCCAGAATAATGTGCTTTTACGTTTAACTCCAAAACCGCACAGACAATTATGTGTTTCGGGCCGACATCCTGCTGAAATAATTTATAAAGAGAAAGATTAGTAAAATTAAGTAATTTCCAAAGGGAGGTTATTTATGTTAATTGCCTTTGAGCATCTCGTGAATTCTATCACATCTGCTACCAGAGCTTGATAATGTGTATTTGATGTGCTGCTGTGTTGACTGAGCTTGGCTGGAGAAAATAAATAAATCTGATCTCTTGTTACATTACAATAATTTGATTAATTTGTCGTCAAAATAAAGGTGAGGTTTAATAGGCATGGGGGTATACATTTCCACTTAGGATAGTCTAAAACCAGTGGCCATGACAAGATGATGGTCACTGATAAATCCAACAAAAATAGAGGAGTAACATCTTGGTCCAGAGACAAATCATGATATCTCCAAATCAGATGAAGTAGTGCAGGAATATCACTCATCAAATGGTGGATCACACAACCGAAAGCTCGAAATTACACAACTTTACTATCTAGAAAAGGCCACTTTGCCCATCAGTTATAACCCATACTTAGGTTGTACACAAGCTTCCACCCAACCTGCACCAGCATTCTTCCATTCTTGTCACACTCACATTTCCCCTCTAATATACTCATGTCGGTCGTCTTGATCACTGCACGTGGCAGCGAGTTTGATATTCTGAGATAACAAGGTGTAGAGCTGGATGAACACAGCAGGCCAAGCAGCATCAGAGGAGCAGGAAGGCTGACGTTTC
>NC_063335.1:117436513-117446512 GCF_021869965.1 Rhincodon typus
TGCTTGGCCTGCTGTGTTCATCCAGCTCTACACCTTGTTATCTCAGAATATCAAACTCGCTGCCACGTGCAGTGATCAAGACGACCGACATGAGTATATTAGAGGGGAAATGTGAGTGTGACAAGAATGGAAGAATGCTGGTGCAGGTTGGGTGGAAGCTTGTGTACAACCTAAGTATGGGTTATAACTGATGGGCAAAGTGGCCTTTTCTAGATAGTAAAGTTGTGTAATTTCGAGCTTTCGGTTGTGTGATCCACCATTTGATTGATATTCCTGCACTACTTCATCTGATTTGGAGATATCATGATTTGGTTTTTATTTACGGTGGAATTTGGGGGTCCCTGTCATAATGGGAAGCATAAGTTCTGTGAATCTCATGGTCTTTGCTCTCCCCACAAGAAGTGAATGTAACCAGACCTGTGGCAGAATGTAAAGTCAGCTCGGCTAAGTGGAATGTTTTTCTTTCGCTCTTGATTTAAAATGATGAAAGGATGGATCATTCAAAAATAGTCTGAAGTACTTGGGCAGTGGAATTGAGACAAAGGGACATAGGCAGAACATTAAATGTGAATATTTGGAACAGTAGAGGAGAAATTTGAGTTGATACAAACGCAAAAAATTGCAGATGCTAGAAATCAGAAATAGAAATTGCTGGAAAAACTCATCAGGTCTGGTAGCATCTGTGGAGAGAAGGTAGAGTTAACGTTTCGGGTCGAGTGAACCTGCTGAACTTGAGCTTACCATTCCCTCCACAGATGCTGCCAGACCTGCTGAGATTTTCCAGCAGTTTCTGTTTTTGTTCACAAGTTGACGGTTCATTTTCTGTTTGATTGTTTGAGGGACAAACTGTCAACATTTGAGATTGGATGAGGTACAAGAATGAATGAAATTATATGGGAAGAAACTGCCTCAGTGAGATGGAGGACTATCTGCTTAAGTGGAAGATGAGCATCAGCCTGAATTAGTTTGACCAATGATCGATCTTTTCTCCCACATGATGAGGATGTACAGAAGTTGCACATGTTTTTTGTTCCATGCTGATTTTGTACAGGCATTTTTTACTTTGTAACTTCCCTTGACTGAAGGTTGAGATTCAAGTTGAAGCATATTTGAGCAGAGATGGCCAAATGTCCATCCTTTAGCTGAGCACAGCCTGTACATCACAGTTCCGGCTTTTCCCAGTGTCACGCAGGCTGACCGACAACAAATCATGTTAGCTATGATGCAAGGAGAGGAGGCTATCTGCTTTTGTTTCCCTACTCTGCACCCACCAATCCTTCCTCCTTAAAATCGACTATCCAGATTACTACTGTATCATTCAGCCCTTTGTGCCTGTGCTGAGGCTCTGAAGGAGCTGCCCAATTAGCTCCACAACCTCTGTCCTTCCCAATGCCCTGCAACCTCTTAATTATCAATATTTATCCCATTTCCATTTGAGGCTCACTATTGAATCTGTTTCTACTGCCTTCCCTCACATTCTCTTCCCCCTCCTCTGCCAGTGAAAGTAATTTTCTTGAACATCACTCTTTCTCTTTGTCCTCACTGGCCGTCACTGTATCTTAGAATCACAGGGTCAGGTATATGAGCATGCTTTCCTGCGTTTGGGCAAATCGTCACATCTCCCACAGATGATCAAAGTAAGTGGGAAGTCTTGGCTTTTTTTGCACTAGCTATTCTATTTATCTACAACCATTGGGACAGATTTGTATTTCTTCCATTCTAATTACAGCCTTTGGGAGTAACTAATACATTTTTGCTTGGGGGTTTTTCTGATGTAAAGAATATCCGGAAATCTTCAATCCTGAAAACCAGACACAACCAATTTTGACTTCAACTGAAAACCAGAAGCAGGAGGCGCAGATTGAAGTTCATTGGCAAAAATGCCAGAGGGTGGTGACATTTTTCTACACTGAGTTATAACCGGCAATTTACTGACTGAATGTGTGGAGGAAAACATTTAATGAGTTTCACAAGAGGTATGGGTACATACTTGAAAAGGTCAAAGGGAGCGGAGCTGTGGACACAGCAAGGCAAGTGGGTGCTGATTGTTCTGGCTCCCTGACCTGTACTTCTCTGAAATAAAACAACAACATCATATACTTGGGAACACCAGCATCCACTCACCTTTAGTGTTGCTGGGTCAAAATCCTAGTATGCAGGGTAGTTTGATCTTGGAGTAGGATAATAGGTCGGCACAACATCGTGGGCTGAAGGGCCTGTTCTGTGCTGTATTCTACTGTTCTGTGTTCTACGTTCTAATGTCCTCTCTAACGGCATTATGAATCTGCCCACAGCACATAGACTGCAGTGATTCAAGGCGGCAGCTCATCACCATCTTTTCAAAGACACCTAGACGTTGCCCACATAACCATGAATGAACTTTTTTAAAAAAAAAAAGTTGCCCTTGAACTGAGTGGATTGTTCAGCCGTTTGAGAGAACAGTTGAGTCAATCACATTTAGTGTCAGTCTACAATCGCATGTAAGCCAGACTGAGTAAGGATGGCTGATCTCCTGCCAGAAGACATGACTAATCCCATTGGGTTTTTCCAACAATCCATATTAGCTGCCATTTTTATTGTTTAATTTTAAACAGTTGGAGATCTCATTAGCACCTCCCATGATGTTGTACCAGTGTTTTTTTTTGTCAGCCCTGCAGCAACTTTAAATTTTGCATACCTCCCTGGGTGTGGGCAAGTCATAACTCAAGTTGAGGTCACTGACACCTTGTTGTGAAACCAGGATTGAAAATTGGAGTTTGCAATTGACATTATGTCCAAAAATGATGCCGGTGGATTTTGGTCAAATGCATTGAATCTCCATTAAGTATCGCAACAATTTTGTTTATTTTTCAGAGGCATTATTGGATTGGAAGACAACAAGTAGAAGTTAAATTTCTTGCTTTGCAGTTAATTATCAGAAAACATCAGTCATTAAGAGGCCTGGACTAATGAACTCGATTTGTGTTCAAATCCCACCACAGCAGCAAGGGGAAATTAAAGTTTAAATAATTAAATGTACCTGGAATAAAAAGCTCCTCAGTAATGGTGGTCATAACAAATACTGCATTGACACAGGAGAAAAAAACACCTCTTTGACATCTCTTTGAAAATGAAGTGTGTTGTCCATGCCTGATTTGTCGTCCTCTGACTTCTGTCCAACAGCAATGTGCTCTTGGGGGTATTTTGAAATGGTCAATAAGTCACACCTCCAATTGAATATTAAAAATGTGTGGCAAAATTAAGAAACAGGCTGTAAGTGAAGAGAGCAACATTTCACAGGTTTTCTTTGTTTTTTTTCTCTGTACTCGTGTAGGATGATGACCGATACAGCCTATTGAACGATACCCGGTCACAACTGAAGTTTTTCGAGCAGTTGGATCGACTGGAGAAACAGCGGAAAGATGAAGATGAAAGGGAAGCACTGCTAAGATTAGCAAAGGTAAGGATAGCTTCCACTTGATAATCTGGTGCTGCTGGATATGTGGGATGCTGGCTGATTTTCTGCCTTGCTGTACATCCAACTATGCAGGGAGACAAGGTTGCCCACCTTGTTCATTGTCCCTCTAAGATGCACGCATGGCCGTGTGGCTGCCTGCACTGAGTCATGCTTTGAAAAACGCTGTCTGTTGAAGACTTTGGGAGAGGTTGTCTAGACTGTGACCTTTTGAGTTGTCCATAACCTTCCAAAGGACACTAATCCATCAGTACCAAGACCATTCCGAAGCCATGTTATAGATCAGAGTCATGTAGTACAGAAACAGACCCTTCGGTCCAACCAGTTCAGGCTGAACGTAATCCCAAACTAAACTAGTCCCGCCTGCCAGCCCCTAGCCCATGTTCCTCCCAACCTTTCCTATTCATGTACCTTTCCAAATGTCTTTTAAACGTTCTAATTGTAACTGCATCCAACACTTCCTCAGGAAGTTCATTCCACATGCGAACCATTCTCTATGTAAAAAAAGAAAAAAATTGCCTGTGATGTCTTTTTTAATCTCTCTCCACTCCCATTCAAAAATGTGCCCCCTTGTCTTGAAATTCTCGACTTAGGGAAAAGACAACTACCATCAACTCTATCTGTGCCCCTCATTATTTTACAGACTTCTATCAGGTCACCTCTAAACCTTGTACGCCTCAGTGAAAAAAGTCCCAGTCTATCCAGCCTTTCTTTATAACTCAAACCTTCCATATCCGGCAACATGCTGTTAAATTTCTTCTGAACCCTCCAGCTTAATAATATCCTTCCTATAGCAGGGCGACAAGAACTGGACACAGTATTCCAGAAGAGGCCTCACCAATGTCCTATACAACCTCCAACATGACGTCCCAACTCCAATACTCAAAGGACTGAGCAATGAAAGCAAGCGTGCCAAATACCTTTTTAACCATTCTGTCTATATGTGACGCAAACTTTAAAGAATTATGTACTACACCCCTAGTTCCCTCTGTTCTACAACACTACCCAAGGCCTGACCATTAATTGTATAAGCCCTACCCTTGTTTATTGTACGAAAATGCAATACCTTGCTTTTATCTCAATTGAACTCCATCAGCCATTTTTCGATCCATTGACCCATTTAATCAAGATTCCTTTGTAATCTTGGAAAGCTTCTTCACTGTCTACAATGCCACCAATTTTGGTGTCATCTGCAAATTTACTAACCATGGCGGCTATATTCCCATCAAAATCATTTATATAAATGACCATGAACAAAAGAGGTCCCAGAACCGATCCCTGTGTAACATTGCTGGTCACAGGCCTCCAGTCTGAAAAGCAGCCCTCCACCATTACTCTGCCTCCTGCCATTAAGCCAATTATGTATCCAATTGGTAAGCTTACCCTAAATCCCATGTGATCTAACTTTACTAATTAGTCTACCGTGCAGAACCTTGTCAAAAGCCATTATCTTAATTACTGAAAATCTTATTAGGCACCTTTTGTTCATGTTATGTGTTGCTTCTATTGCAAAAGGGAACAATGGTCTAAGAGGAAGAGTGTATATGTGTTTCAAGATTAAATCCCAACAATGTCACTATTATGGTGCTTTTTTTTTTTTTTGGAGCAGTTTGTGGTAGAGCCCACAAGGAAATAGGCAATTGTAGATTCGGTGATGTGTAATGAGGCAGTCTTGATTATGGAGCTTAAGGTGAAGGAACTTCTAAGGGGTAGTGAACACATAATGATAGAATTCATCCTGCAGTTTGAGAAAGAGAAGCTGAAATCCAATGTAATGGTATTACAATTGAGTAAAGGTAACTAAAAAGACATGAGGGAGGAGCTGACCAGAGTTGTTTGGAATGGGAGCCTAATAGGGAACACACAGCAGCAATGGCAGGTATTCCTGGGGGTAATTCAGGAGCCTCAGCAGAAATTCATCCCAAGGAAGATGATACATGCTAAGGGGAGGATGAGGCAACAATGGTTGACACATGTTGACAAGGGAAGTCAGGGACAACATTAAAAGCAAAAGAGAAAGATTACAGTATGCTGACAAATTGTGAGAAACCTTTTAAAAGCCAGCAGAGGGCAACTAAAAAAGCAATGAGAGTGCGAATATGAAATATCAAGGCAAGTTAGCTAGTAATATAAAAATAAATTGCAAGAATTTTTTAGATGTATAAAAATGGAGAGGCAAAAGTGGACATTGGACCACTGGAGAAGTAGTACTAGGGAACAAAGAAATGGCAGAGAAACCGAACAGGTACTTTGTATCTGTGTTCATAGTGGAAAGCACCAGCAGCATACCAGAGCTTCAAAAAGGTCAGTGGCAAAGGTGAGTGTAGGGGAAGTTGAAAGGTCTGAAGGTAGATAAGTCACCTGGCCCAAATTGACTGACTACACCCCAGAGCTCTGAAGGAGGTAGCTTCTAAGAAGGGAGGGAGGCAGGCAGAAGACAGGAAACTGTAAGCTGGTTAGCCTGACCTTGGTTGTTAGTAAGATTTTAGAGTCCGTTATTAGGAATGAGATTGTGGAATACTTGGAAGTGCATGGGAAAATAGGGCAGAGTCAGCACAGCTTCATGAAGGTGTGGTTATGCCTGAAAATCTGTTAGAATTATTTGAGCAGGTAATCAGAAAGCTAGACAAAGGAGAGCCAGTGGATGTGATCTATTTGGATTTGCAGAAAGCCCTTGAAAAGGTGCTGCACAGGAGGCTGCTAAATAAGCTAAGAGGCCATGGTATTAGAGACAATGTACTGGCATGGATAAAGGATTGGCTGACTGGCAAAAGGCATGGAGTGAGGATAAAGGTGTCATTTACAGAATGCCAGCCGGTGAACAGTGTAGTTTTGGGACCAGAATTAATGATGTGAACAAAGAAGCTTGGGCATTGTTGCTACGTTTACAGATAACTCACAGATAGGTGGAGGGAGAGGTTGTGTTGAAGCAGGAGGCTGCAGAAGTCCTTGGACAGATGAGCATGTGCAAAGAAGTGGCAGATGGAATAAAGTATGGGGAAATGTATGGTTATGCACTTTGGTACAAAGAACAAAGGCGTAAACTGTTTTCTAAATGGGGAAAGGCTTTGAAAATCTGAAATGCAAGAGGACTTGGGAGTCCTCATTCAGGATTCTGTTAAGGTTAACATGCAGATTCAGTTGGCATGTAGGAAGGCAAATGCAATGTTAGTATTCATTTTGAGAGGATTACAATACAAGAGAAGAACTATACTGCTGAAGCTGTATAAGGCTCCGATCAGACCACATTTGGAATATGTGAGCGATTTTAGACCACATAACTAAGGAAGGATGTGTTGGCCTTGGAAGTGGGGACCAAAGGAAGGTTACAAAAATTATCCTGGGGATGAAGGACTTTATCATAGCAGTACTTGAGAACTCTGGGTCTGTACTTGGCGTTTGGAAGGATGAGGGGGAATCTGATTAAACTTAAAGAATACTGAGATGCTTGAATAGAGTGGACATGGAGATGTGTTTCTAGTAGTAGGAGAGACTAGGACCCAAGGTCATAGCCTCAGAGTGAAGGGACAGCCCTTCTCAACTGAGATGAGGAGGAATTTCTTCAGCCAGAGGGTGGTGAATCTGTGGAACTCATTGCCACAGAGGGCTATGGAGGGTAAGTCATTGAGTGTATTTAAGACAGAGATAAATAAGTTCTTCATTAGTTAGGGTATCAAAGGTTATGGAAAGAAGGCAGGAAAATGAGGTTGAAAAACATATCAACCATGATTGAATGGTGGAACAGATTTGATGGGCCAAATGGCCTCATTCTCCTCCTATATCTTATGGTCTTATTTTCTGATGCTGGCATGAATGCCAAAAATGAGCAGACGATTACCCAAATCCAAGAGCCTTTACCGTGATGTGGTTGAGCTCCCAGATGCTTAACTAATCAAAATGAAGAAATGGCATCTTGGAGGCTGGTTGAAATAAAAATGCAGGGTGTGAAGACAGAAATGGAAAAGCAATGTATGGAGGGATAGTTTCAGAGTTTCCCCTGGTGGGGAAAATATCCACCACTTTGACAATCGCAACATTTAAACTGAAAAGTTAACGTCATTGGTTTCTGTATGTGCACTTAGCATTTATTTCTGATTGGCCTTAAGGTGATGGTGAGCCTCCCTCTTGAAACACTGTAGATTGTAAAGGCACATTCACAGTGCTGTCAGACAGGGAGTTCAAGGAAGATTTTGACCTGCCCACAGATTTGCAACAGTTGGTGTTCTTATGTCAACAAAAGTGGTATTAAGTCCATTGCGGTGTCATCATCTGAGGCTCCATGTAGATGGAGTGCAGATACAGGAGTGTCTCTGTGTTGTGTTGAGGCAGTGGTGCACATTTGTTGTTGATTTTACAGTGTAGTAGGAGTGAAGCAAGCTGAGGTTCCAGCATGCTGCTTCGTCTTTTTTTAAACATATTATCAGTTGTATGATACATTTGATGCTTTCAGTCACACTCTGGACTTTTTTTTTTGCCAGGCTGTGAGGACAAAGCATGAAGGCATCTGTAGACTGCACACTGTTTACCCCCATTTCCCCATTGAAAAACTTCCAGGAGCTGCTTCTTGTAATGTGAGCCAAACAGATGTCTTAATTCAGTCTTACATTTCAAAATTAGCTTCATGTCCTTGTTCAAATTTCAAGAAGCAGAGAGCTTGACTGAAATGCTGAATGTGTACTTGCATCCGTCTTCGCTATGCAAGAAGGTGCTGCCACGTTCATAGCAAAGTGACCCGCAATGAGCTAAAGGTTGATTGGTGTATTAGGTGGGCTGTCTGTACTTAGAAAATTGATAAGTCAACAGGATCTGATTCTGAGGGAAGTAGGCAAGATCAGCGCAGGAGCACTGGCAATGATTTCCCAGTTATCTTTCCATGTAGAAATGGTGCCAGTGGACCTGAGAACTGCAAATGCTACCCTTCCAAAAATATTGAAGGATAACCCACTACTTCAAGCTAGCCAGTTTGAACCTCAATGTGGGAAAGCTTTTAGTTAAGTTTCTCTTGGATTAGTTCTATCACTTGGATAAAGGTAAACTGAGTAAGGAAAATGAACAGAGGTTTGAGAAAGTCAAATAATTTTTAACCAACAAAACTGAGCATTTCAAAGGAACTGGGAGTTTGAGGGTTGTGTAGTGGTGTGACCCTCATGGATTTCAAAAGGATATTGAATAGAAACCTGAGATAACAAGGTATAGAGCTGGATGAACACAGCAGACCGAGCAGCAGGAAAGCTGACGTTTCGGGCCTAGACCCTTCTTCAGAAAAGGGTCTAGGCCCAAAACGTCAGCTTTCCTGCTCCTCTGATGCTGCTTGGCCTGCTCTGTTCATCAGCTCTACACCTTGTAATCTCAGACTCTCCAGCATCTGCACTTCCGACAATCTCTTGAATAGAAACCTACTGTTTTTTTTCCAGAATTCTGATCATCATCCACCCAGGTAATTCATGTGTTCTCATCAGACTTCAGCCTTTCACTGTGCAGACAGGAACTTTAGTCGTGCTGTACTCTTAAGCTGAGAAGTTTTACTTATGGTATTGTTCTTGTAAACTGATAAGCCAGTATTGCTGCTGAAAATTGAGCGGTCTCAAATAACAAAATAAGAGTGGGCTTCAGGTTTCTCAAACCTGTTTGGGTGAACCGCTTTGACTTCACCCCTGCAGTATCATCACTGTGCTCCTTCTCTGGCTCCCTCTCCCAAGATCAATAATGTGGGGGCAGGACATCTAGAAGGCATTTGAGGAAATTTTTTTATTCTACCCAGAGGGTAGTGCTAACTTCAACCTTTTGAAGAATTCTTAGATGAGCAGTTGATGTAAAGTTGTAGAGCACAGAAACAGTCCTTTCGGTCCAATTCTGAGAAAGGGTCACCAAACCCGAAACGTTAACTCTATTTTTTTCCTTCAAAGATGCTGCCAGACTTGCTGACCTTTTCCAGCAACTTCTGTTTTCGTTCTTTCGGTCCAACTCGTCCATGCTGAACAGAAATCCTAAATTTTGAGTCCCATTTGGCCCATTTCCCTCCTATTCATATACCCATCCAGATGTCTTTTAAATGTTAGAACTGTACCAGCCTCCACCACCTCTGGCAGCTCATGCCACACGCTCACCATCCTCTGTGAGAAAAAGTTGTCCCCTGGGTCCTTTGTATATCTTTCCCCTCTCATCTTGAACCCTATGCCCTCTAGTTTTGGACTCCCCTATCTTGGGAAAAAGACATTGTCTATTTACCCTGTCTATGCCCTTCATGTTCTTTTTAAAATCAATCTCTATAAGGTTACTCCTCAGCCTCCATTCCAGGGAAAATAGCCCAGCCTATTCAGCCTTTCCCTATAGCTCAAACCCTCCAACTCTGGCAACTTTCATGTAAATTTTTTCTGAACCCTTTCAAGTTTCACAGCGTCATCCTTCCAAAAGCAGGGTCATAACATTCAAGGCTATGGCTTTAATGCTGGAAAGTGACGGTTTAAATTTAAACTAACTTTGGTGCATAACTGATGAGCTGAAGGGCCTCTTCTGTACTGAATGATTTAATACTTTGCTGATTG
>NC_063335.1:117446612-117464338 GCF_021869965.1 Rhincodon typus
GATTTTTTTTGTGGGGGGCCCCCTTTTTTTTTTTTTTTTTTTTTCTCCCCCCCCCCCCCCCCCCCCCCCACCACCCTTTTTTTTCCCCCCCTTTTCCGATCACAGATGTAGTGTGGGTGGGAATCTGCTTGTGTCATCTTAAAATTTCTTCTGAAACTCTGAATTAAAGTGAGTACAGGCCTAAATGTATTTTTGTGGTGTGTGATCAGTCCCTGTTCCTGTCTTGAGTGAGACATCTGGCTTGTCCCATTAATGTCCTGACTTGGTTTGGGACACCGCAGTCAGAGAAGCCCATGGGCTCTGCAGCTCATTACAAGCTCCTGTTCACTGCTGCATTGTCTTTGCTCAGTTTGAATCAAAAATGCAACTGTAGTTTTTCTCCTCTTCACCCTTGAGGCTTTCTGTCTGGTGGGTACAAACCGATTCAATTAGTTTTGAATAAAAATAACTGCAGAGTAACTGGGAAGGGCTACTGTCACCAGCGTTTTTAGAATTCTGCCACAAAGACCTCATTAAATTTTCTCTCGCTCCCTTTTGACTGTTTCTCTTTCTGGTTTTCAAACAAAAAGTAGCTGTTTTTATGTATAGGGTGTGTGCTGCAGGCTATTAAGAGCTGGTTAGAGCTAACATGGGTGAGTATAACTCCGCAGGACAAACAAAATGAGTAACACTAGTGTGGGAAGACACACAACCAATTTCTCCAAGTGTCCACTCGTCTTAAAAGCCTCGGAGGACTGCTGGCAACTTTAGCAAACTTGCACTCTGCCGCAGGATCCTGGCAAAGTGGCAGTGGCTGCTATTTGTATCCAGTCAGGGGCTTTTGAGACTGAGGATATAAAACCAATTAATATCAGCAGAGAAACTGAGCTGGAACTGCCCAGGCACTGGATGAACTCATGATCCAAAATTTCCAATATTCTTTAACAGTCCCAGTGGATTAGAAGTTAGCAAATCTAACATTGCTGGTTGTTGTGTGTCTTCCTGCACTGGTGTTACTTAGTTTGTTTGTCATGCTGAGTTATACTCACCCATGCTTGTTCTAACCAGCTCTTAATAGGGAGAGCGAGAAACCTGAGTGCTACAGACCAGCTAGTCTGATTTCTGCATTTAGCAATCTCAGTAGAAAGCTTTCTAAATACGACTTTGTGTTCATAACCAGCAGCATTCACAGGGCCAGTTATTATCAATCCCTTGCACCACAGAAGGAGCCTATTCACCCATTCAACCCCAGTGATGGTCAGTTATCCAAAAGTCTGGGCAGTTAACACCAAACCTACACACCCCTGCAGTGCAATAGTGAGGTATCAGTGCTTCCACATTTGGTTGCTCATCTGATCTGGAGAGAATACATTGAATACAGAATTGTCATTGGCAGTTTCATAGAATTTTTTTTTTTTTCAAGTATTATTTCCTAACTGCATTGGGAATAGAAAGATAAATCAACAGTGCTTGAGATCAAGACTGATGCTAGAGTATTGTATGTAGTAAATTGCCACTTTGCACCTTTTCCTTCAAAATACCTCAAGATTTTAAGTCTGGAATGAGTCCAAAATACTAGTTTGCCACAGTGACAAAATTTAGTGTTGCATCCAAAGTGTGATGAAGGTTCATGACATACAATTGAAAATTTGGGTTCTAAAATGGACAAGATTGTGTGCAACTTTAAGTTTGATTTCCACCCCACCCCATATTGTGTAGATTTACAAGGGAAGCTCACTGTTTCATTTTTGAGTTCTGAGTGTGACACTGGGGTATATGGAAATGAGGCTGGCTTTTAAAAAAAATTAATAATCTAGTACTTTAGAAAAGAGGGTGCAATGTTGTCCTATTACCTAGCGACCAGGAGCCCTATAAAGCAAGGGGACCGAGACTGAAACAGTTTCGTTTTGAAAAGAGAATAATCCAGAAGGTCAGACGGTGTGCAAGTTTCTGTTGGAGAGGATAGCTCTATGGTCACAAACATGCTGTTAATTTAGTTTCCAAAGCAGTTTGGGCTGCAGAGAAGTACTGAGTGACTTAATGTCTGTAAGAGAGGGCCTACTATTTCAGGAGCTGTGGAAGAAGAGTTTAAGGAATCTATTTTAAGAAATAAGTGAGCTCTGTTAGCAATTTGTTTCAAGATAAAGTGAAATGATGTGAAGTGAAGAAGCTAGTATCTAGTGAATGCAGAATGTTGTAGAAAGAAGCAAAGGACAACTGTTTTGAGGAAGGGTCACCGGACCCGAAACGTTAACTCTGTTTTTTCCTTCACAGATGCTGCCAGACCTGCTGAGCTTTTCCAGCAACTTTGTTTTTGTTACAAAGGACAACTGTGCCTACTGTAGAAAAAAACTTTAATGTGGAAATGGTAACTCTTTGCTGGAGTTGAATATCTGTATAAGGTTCTGAAGAGGGGTCACTGGACCCAATGCTTTAACACTGATTTCTCTCCACAGATGCTGCCAGACCTCCTGAGTTTTTCCAGCAATTTCTGTTTTTCTTTGATTTCCAGCATCTGCAGTTCTTTCGGTTTTTTTAGCTGTAGAAGGTTGTTGAGGATAAAAGAATTCAATCGTTAGTTTTGGTATTTTTAATAGACCGAAATTAGTTCTTGTCCAATGAAATAGTTCATTTTTTCCCTTTGTGTGGGATCAACTCTGTTAGAAGCACATTGTGATTATGGACTCGTGATTATAGATTCATGATTATTTTGAGCAACTGACCATCGCAGTAAACAAATTACAAAAATAAAACTTGCAGTCCATCAAGCTAGGTCCAGGTTTGATTTTGATTGAGTTTATTGTCGTGTGTACTGAAATACAGTGAAAAGCTTTGTTTACGAGTGGTGCAGGCAGATCATAGCAAGCAAAGGATGTACAATTCAAAAAGACTTGCAGGATCTGTGTTGTCCATGATCAGCTAGGATGATAACGAACAATTGTCTTGTCGTAATTGTCAGCTCCAGCTCAGTGGGTAGTCCTCTCAACTCCCTAGCATTCGTTCTGCATGTTGTGGGAATGGGTTCTTTAGTAGAACAATTGACAGATGGGGAGTTCCAAACCTCAGTATACAGAAAATCAACCAATACAGGTCAAATCCTCAACTTCCACAGCAACCCCCCAAAGTCCACAAACAAAGCTGCATTAGGGCACTATTTAAATGGGCCACAACACACTGCAACACTCCAGAACTAAGCCAGGAAGAGGAGGAACACCTGTACAAGATCCTCCCTTTAAACGGATATCCCCGCAACTTCATCCACAGATGCCTACAGAACAGACAACAACAGGAGGACACAGTACGACCTAACACACTGGCCACACTGCTCTATATCAAGAACATATTGGAACTGACAACAAGACTCCTAAGACCACTAGGAACCACAGTGGCCCACAACCACTCTACGACAAACACCTCGAAGGATTAAAGACGCCATTCCTACAACATGCAGAATGAACGTTGTTTATAAAATACCATGCAACGACTGCCACAAACATTACATCGGACAGACAGGAGGGAAACTAGCCATCAGGATACACGAACATCAGCTAGCAGCAAAACGGCACAAAGAACTCCCCTTAATATCTGTACATTCAGACAATCAAGGCCATCAGTTTAACTAGGACAAAGTAACCATAGTAGCCCAAGCCAAACATAAACACGTACGGGAATTCCTAGAAGCACGGTTCTCCACCCATGCTTCATTCAACAAGCATATAGAATTGGACCCCCTATATAAACCCACACAGATCAAAACCAGAAATGACAGTACTCAGCATAATGGAGGGGACAGTATAAATTGTAAGAGTAGAAGAATAACGTGACTTCATCGGAGGCTCCGCTGATGATGTCACCTAGCACGGTGACGAAACGTCTGAACAAAAACAAGCCAGCTCAGTGATCAAGTCAACAAGCTGATTTAAGAGGTGCTCAAGGATAGGCATACGGAACAGAAGTGCTAGCAAGAACCAGTTGGATCATTGGACCGGTTTCTGTACTATTACTCAGTGTAAGAGTTACTTTAAGAAAAATGTGGGGAAAGAAAATGCATGAAACAAGAGAAGGAGTACATGTCACTCGGCAAGCCTGCTCAGCCCGGGTGCTGTCATGACTGACCTTGAGCTTCAACAACCACTTCCTCGCCTACTCCCTGTATCCCTCAATCTCCCCAAGAAACCAAACATCTGTCAATCCCAGTCTTAAATGTATTGAACAATGGAGCACCCACAGTCCCTGGGATACCAAATTCAGATAACTTATATTTTGGTTTTCATTAATTCTTGAGATCATGTGGAAAGGTGTTTACAAGTCTATGCAAGGTGCTTCAGTTCCCCTTTTGTTAGTCAGTGTTGTGTTCTGAAAATTGCATCTTATCTGTTCAAATGTTAGTTCAGACAATACAGTTAAGTACCAAATGGTGCAGTTGTAATTACTACAGCTGTGTTTTATCTTGCATAAAACGCACATGAAATCTCACTTTCCGCATGTGGAGCCAATAGCAATAGCCTGTTGTCTATGGTACAGGAGTTTTAATTTTGACTGTGAGCAAAGTTATTTAGTTTAGAGGGTGGGGGAGAAGGGAAATCATGCAGTAAATATTAAAAGGAAGTTATAACTTTTGTTAAAGGAGCTTGCAAGCGAGACAGGATCTGTATTGTAGCATTGAGGAATTGCGCGACATTGGAGGACTACATTCTGCCAGTTGTGCTTGTGCTGGCTTGTTAAAAGGGCTAACCCACTTCAGTCCCAAGTTTCATGACCGTTCTTTTGTGTAGGAAAAGAAAATTGGACAGAGCCACTGGCTGGTTGCTGTGTCATAGTCTAAAAGCAGCAAAACGAAGGGCAGCAGCACAGTGCCCTAGCAGCTTTAGTTGAGATATAATGCACAGGCTGTAGAGCCCAGCTCCTACCGCAGCAAATGTTGATACTGGATCCAATAGTAATAACCACTTGTGGATCAACACTTGCAAATGCACATGAAAGCCTTTATTGTGACTGTCTGAACTCCCAATTTTTTTAAAAAAATCCATTTTTCCATTGCTTAGCTTTGCTAGGGTCTTTGACCTTGGACACATCCAGTTTAAGGTACTTTTGCATCTGAAGTAGCAATCTCAGAATGTCCACTGTCCAAAAATGTGTTGCCTAACTTGCAAGGAGTTGACCCTTTCAGATTTACCATGCACTGAACTGTTAACACTCAATATTCTGTTGTGTTCAGGATTGTACCTATGTGTTTTCATGTCCAGATGTTTGCAATATTGAAGTGCAAATTCTGGTCAAATTATGTAAGTTGGCATGAAATTATCTGTTGCACGTTGTGGAAAAGTTAGCCAAAGCCAGAATGTTAAAATAGTTGACATCAGTTTGACAGCAATTTTTTTTAAAACCAACTTATGTTCTGATTTCTTTCCTTTTTCTTAAACGATTTGTTCCAGTTTTGTGGCATTCTTATTTCTGGAAAAGTTTGTGAAAATTAAATGGGAATGTATTAATTCTTGGATGTGTATGTAGATGTATATTGACTGTACCAATAGAGTCAGGCTATTAACTTGATCATTTTGATTTCACTTCAAACAATTTTGACAAATTTACCAGAGAATTCTAGTTAAAGAAACCATAGTCATGAAATATCGAAGGGAACCAAATACAAAGGCAACGCATTTTGAAAATTTGATTTGTCTTTCATTCTGCTCTTTCTGTGTCTTAATCACCTCCAGAGTCGAGCCAAGCACGAAGACCCAGAACAACTTAGGTTAAAGCAAAAAGCCAAAGAGGTGAGTCTGTTGTGGCTTTTACCTTTTCTCCTTGTTCCATTTGTTTTCTCTTGTTTGTTTTTGCAAAAGGGGTTTGATTTTTTTTTTTTTGGCAGCAGTCTCCTAGTATTTAGGTCAGGATTTGTGCAGCCGTTGCATGCCATTTTCTGTGTGGAGCCTGCAGCAAGGACAGGAACTGCTGTAGGCAAGGGCAACACGTCAAACAAGGTCACCATGTGGAGGAGGGGTGGCATCTCTTTTCTTTTCTTTAAGAAAAGTTATTTGAAGTATTCCAGCTGTAATTCGATAATTGAGAACTGAGCAAAATTCTTGCATTTGAGTTCAGGATTTGTTATTTAGGGATATCACAATAGGTTACATATTTCAGGATAAATGCTCATTTTGTAAATCTGTTACTGCTTATAATTCCTCGGCTCAGAGGCGGAACTAGGATTTAGTTGTAAATGGAAAGTGCCTGTGGCTTTTAATTTTCTAAACCCAGCAGTTTTTTTTCTGTTCTGTGATGGAGCCCTTGTTTCACACAGTTCATGTTTAGCTCAAGGGTTTTTTATTTTATAGCTTAGACTGGTTTAAGCTTTTCCTCCCAGAGGGTCCTGCGTAGCAACTGTAGAAACCAACAAATAAGTTCATTTATGTCTGCTGCTTCTGCTGCCTCGCAATAGCTCACTTTTACATTTTCTCAATATCCATTTCCTGACTCTTGTTGCCCGAGAGGAAAGCCTCGACTAATTGGACCTTATTTTAATTGAGCCTTAATATTGGAGCTCACTAGTGCTTGCCCCTGGCACTTGGGGAATGGAAGCAAATGAAAGTGCCCAATGTTCGTGCTGTGTGTGAAATTTTTCACTTGACCTACAGATTCTGTTCCCTGCTGAATAAATCATCAAGCCTGTTCGCGTTTCATGATTAAAGATTTTTGATGACAGATGCTGATAAAGACAATGCTAGTGTCTGATGAAGGCTGTGGAGCTGGAGGAATTAGTTTCCATGGTCACCCCCTTCCCAGAAGCCTCCCAGCTACTAAAACAACTGTGGCTTAAACTAATACTTTTTGGAAGTAGCTGTTTTTGTTAACATCATCCATGGGGAGACAAGGTGGATAGATATTTTTTGCGCTGACGTTTTATTCCTGAACAGACAAACTTTCCCCTTTTACTCATGGGCTGCTTACCCATGCCTTTTCCTGCAGTCAGGACTCCTGCCTGTTTGTCTTTCCTTGTGCTGCTACTGCTGTTTAGGAGTTGTCTGGAAAGGTTTGCTCCTTAATTTATTTAGTCACTGCTTGTCACAACTCCAACCTGGTAGCGATGCAACCTAATAATGAGTTGCTGTTAGAAGTTGATGGTGGTGCCCTGGAATTCATTTATTAAAATGGCTTGTGACAACTTCATTCCAATAATCCTGGTCTTAAACTCAGGCTTTGTTCAGCTGCAGCATGTACTTCTTGGCCCCCTTTTATTAAGAGGGAAAAAAAAGGATATAATTGCATTGGAAGTATTTCGGAGAAAGTTCACTCGGCTCATCCCCAAGGTGTCGGGGTTATTTCATGAGCAAAGGTTGAGAAGGTTGATCCTGTACCCACTGGAGTTTAGAAGAATTGATCTGATTGAAACAGGATCCTGAGGGGATTTATGGGCTGGATGTTGGTTGGCATACTTTCCTTTTCATGGGAAAGCGGGACTATATCTAGGGGATGCAGCTCAAGAATGAAGTCTTTCTTTTACGACTGAGGTGAAGAGATTTTATTTTCCTGAGAGCCATAAATATATGGAATTCTGTTAGTCTGAAAGTAGTAGAGACTTAGCTTATTAAGTATGTTCAAGGCCGAGTTAGGCTTTTTCCTGGAATAATGTCTGGGATTGTGGAGGATCAGACAGGAAAGTGGAGTTGAGTCCACAACCAGTAACCACAATTTTATTGAATGGCAGTGAAGATTTGAAGGGCCAAATGGCTGCTTTGTACTTTGTGTGTGTGTGAGAGAGATATAAGGGTGTGTATGTTTTACCTTTCCCTTCCCACTTTACCTCATTCCATCTTATTGTTGTAAGTAAGTGGTTATCCCTGGCTTAGTGGCACTGTTCAAGATCAGGAGTTGCAGCTTTGTCTAAACAATTCATGTCGTATCCTCTGATACAACTTGCACAACTGTTGGAATTCAGTCTCCAATATAGTAGCAATATCCAATATCTATGTGTGCTTTCTGCCCTGTCCTGAATCCCCACCGTACTGGTGCCAATGTTTTAAATGCAAATTTACTTCAATTGATCATTTCCCTAAATGTTGATCTGATGTGTGCTTCACTGTGAGAGAAGTCTTTTTTGTTCCATATAGTCAGGCAATAAAAGATGGAACTGGAACTTAACAGAGCCTTTCATGCCTGTAAACATTTTATGTATGGAGGTGCACATTGAGCCAGCTTCAGTGAGCACTTTCAGTTTGTTCCAATGTCTGACAGGACAAGTGAATCTTCAGTTAATTCTCAGCACCTGCATACAAGTAATCACTTTCAGGAAATGTACTACAGTGAGGCCTTTTAAAGTGGCATAATATACATTAGCTATTCAAACTTAGATAGAAGTTCTCCTGTAACAATTTCATTTGTTCTTAAATTTTGGTTTTACTTTAACCTGTAGAAACGACCCCCCCCCACCACCCTAAATAGGGCATCACGAACAAATGACCCAGATTATGTTCCTGCAAGCTTTAGTATTCTGCTATCTTATGGCTAGGAGGTTGCATTTCCTCATCAGTGTTACCCGGCACTTTTATTGACAAGACCCTGCAGGGTGTACCATGACTCTCATTCCTTCCATCTTTACTAACTACTACTATTAACAGGAAAGGTTGAGAAAACCAAGGCTGTTTTGTGTAAAGAGAATGCTGAGTGCTGGTCTAATAGAGATCTTTGAAATTATAACGTACATTCAATAGATGTAGAGAAGAATTTTTCACTTAAAGATGTGCCCAAAGCAGGGATAATAAACACAACGTGGCTGCTAATAAATCGAATGGTGAGATTCAGGAGAAACCTCTCTATTCAGAAGGCAGTGAGTATGTGACACTCAAAACCAGAGTGAGCAGTTGAAACCTGTCGAGTATTTAAGGCTAAACCAGCTAAACACGTGAGGGAGAAAGCAGTAGAAGGGTTTATTAATGGGACTGAGCAAAGCTGGATGGGAAGAGGCTTGTGTGGATAACAATGCCATCTTCAACTTATTAGGCTGAATGGCCTGCATCTCTGCTGTAAGCTGCATGTAGTGAGTAGAGTGGAGGTTTAATAAAGGAATTTCTGGGGTGATGAGACTGTCCTATTAGGAGAAATTGAGATATCTTGGCCTGTATTCTCTGATCACCTCAAAGAATGAGGCGATTGATCTCCGAGAAGCTTACAAAAAGCTTATTCTGATTGACAGCAAGGACATAGGATATTTCTCTCGGCTAGTGAGTCCAGAACCAGGGCTGTAATCTTCAGGATCACGGCAAGTTAGTTAGGGCTGAGATGAGTAGGAATTTCTTCACCCAGAGGGTTGAAATTCTTCTTCGTTCTGTAACGGGGGCTGTGGAACTCAGTCATCGCTGTCTTCAGCGGTGAGTTTGATCCTACTGACAAAGGGATATGCAGTTCGTGCAGGTAAGTGGCATTGAAGTAGATCAACTGTAATCAAGAATGGCAGGGCAGGCTCAAAGGGCTTAATGCCCTGTTCTTTATCCAGTTACAGAAAATAATATCGCTTTCCCAATTTTTGAACAGATGCAACAATTAGAACTTGCACAGCTGCAGCAACAGGAAGCAAATCTTGCAGCACTGGCTGCCATTGGACCAAGGAAAAGAAAAATGCCTGATTCGCCAGGTCTCCGAACAGGAAATGAGGTATAGTATGTTGTTTTTCTCCTCCCTTCTTGTCAAGCAGTGCCGAGGAGCTTAAAGGAAGGATTTGCCTTGTTTACCCTCCTCCTCCTGACCTTGATTGCAATGTTATGGTGTTGTGTAATTGCTCAAGAGCTTCTACATTGTTGGGTTTTTCTAGTTCTGGGAATATGGGCATTGCTGGATGGCCCAGCATTTATTGCCCACCTCTCATTGCCCTGAAGGATCTGGTGGCAAGTGGCCTTCTCAAACAGCTGCAGTTCTTAGGATGTCACCACACTCTGTTAGGGAAGCGGTTAAGGATTTTGAAATGCCAACAAGATGTTTGCAAATCAGGATGGTGAGTGACTTGTAGGCAAACTCAAAATAGTTCAGGTGCTGGAGAAACTCAGCAGGTCAGGCAGCATCTGTAGTAAGAGAAAATGTTAATGTTTCAAGTCTAATGTGACTCTTTCTCAGAACCCTTTTCAGGCTTGATGTTAACTCTGTATCTATCTCGCCACAGATGCTGCCAGACCTGATGAGTTTCTGAAGATTGTTTTGTTTTTGGAGATTTACAGGTGGTGTGTTGCCATTGAGAATGGTAACATCTGAGTTGCAGATTTCTGGATTCCCACTCTAGGGCTTGAGCACACAAATCTGCACTGACATTGCTAGTGAAGTATTGAGAGAGTGCTGCCCTGACTAAGACGCTACCTTTCAAATGAAAAGTGATGTCGTATCTGGCTGCTGTTTGGGTGGATTTCAAAGATCCCGTGAAGACCAGCAGGGTAGATTACCGCCTCCAGTGTGGTGAGCAGTGTTCAACCTTTAAATCAACATAACGTAAACAGATCATACGGTCATGTTCTCATTGCTATTTGTAGGAGCTGTCTGTTTCCCGTTTTCAGCAGTGACCACATTTGGAGTACCTCATTATCTTAAGAGGCAGTATTGAATGAAAGTCCATCTTTAAGATAAGAAAGGTCGAAGGTATCCATTGCGTTGTGCTTCTGAGATTCTGCACCTTGCTGTATAATTCTGTTCTCTGACTCTGGCTGGCCCAGCAATGTGCCTGCCATTGCTAGATGGAGCAGTGGGTTTGAAGTCATCATGGCCTAAACAATCTGGTTTTAAGTGAATGTGGGAGAAGTTGATTTTCACTTATTCATTAATAGGATGTGGGGGTCACAGGCTTTTATAGCCGATTTCAGAAGGTAGTTAGGAGTCACCCACATTGCTGAGGTCCTGAAGTGATTCATAATGGTAGCAGTTTTCTGTCCCGCTGCTGAACCACCTGGTTTTAATGACAAATTGGTGATAGTTTCATGGTTAATAACGCCGATGACATCCTCTTCTGGTGCTGTTGTGAGAATATTGGTGGAATGTCCTGAGAACATTAGTCTTGGCCTCTGGATTATGCAACATGGATCACAGTCTCTATAGTATCACCAAAACATTACCTTTGTTGACCCAAGAGGTCCTGGTTGTTTTACAGCAAATAAGGCACTTTTAAAGTCTCATTCACTGTCCTCGTGTAAGAAATGAGGGGAGATGGTGATGTAGTGGTAATGTCATTGGGCCAGTAAACCAGAGGCATAGGCCAATGTTCTGGGGAGTACTTTATTATAGCTGTTGGATTACTTGTTGACTGACCATTCTTTTTTGATTTATTTTTCTAATCAACTTGTTCAGATGTTATTATGCACTTCTGGAGCAGGTGGGCACTTGAACCTGGGCCTCTCTGGTCCAGGGCAAGAACACTACCACTGCACCACAATAGGGCTCACAAATGTTTTGACAGACCTCTGGAGCAGGTATGACTTATTCTGGGCCTCTTGGCCCAGAAGTAGGGTCTGTGGAGCACTGACTGACCATTCTTCTTAAACTCCCCAATTTTGCCACATCTGCCCTACCTTTAACTGCCACCATTTATACTGGAGGAGAGGAACTCTTGTGGCACTGGGGTAGCATCCATACCTCTGAGCCAGGTGACCCAGGTTCAAGTCCCACCTACTCCAGAAGTGTCTAATAACCTTTTAGCACAGATTGATTGATTAGAAAATAGTTTACACCAGAGGAGAAAAAGATGTTGACTCGTTGGCCACTTGACCCTTCTAATCATTCGGCACCCTTCCCTCCTGCAGTATAAATTGTGATCGTTTGAAATAAAGTGTTCTTGTATTTGTCCTGATGAGTGCAGTATGAAAAGCTATGGCAACATGGCAGTCATCAGCAAAATTAATGTTATGAACTGTAAAGTGACTGTTTATCTGCTTGACACCTGCTCTCAGCTAATCTAATTCCTCTAATTGTGAATCCCCATTGCTATCTGTTCCTTCTACTTTGCTCCTTTCATGGTGTGTGACCTTGGGACATTTTGCTACTTTTAATGATTTAGAAAGATATGGAATAGCTACTTCTTACCCTAGCTGAAGCCAATTTGCTTGGCATAGACCAGCAATTGAATCTTTGAACCAAGTGAAAGAAATCGTTTTGTTTTAAGTCTTGCTAAATAACACTCAACACAAAAAAGCAGTTTAAACTCAGCAGGTAAGCACCTCTATATAATATATTGTGTTTTAAATTGTAGCAAAGACATTGCTGGTATTGCACTGCTGTGCTTAGCGTGGCTTTCATAACATACTTGATTCCAGTGTTTGAGTCCTCTTGGGAGGTAGAATAATAATCTTTTTCTGAAATAGGAATGGCAAAAAATGCATTTCAGGAATGTTTATCTTGGATTACACTAGTTGACATTTCAGGCATCCTGCAGGATTTTCATGTGAATGTCTGGTTGACCCTCCTGAATATTTTAAGTGCTTAAATGCTGATTTCCCATTTTTGCTGTATCTGCTATTAGTTGAAATATTTCCATTTTCCTGTGAATATTTTAACTGCACTGTGTTTGATAAATGTTATTGCTCAACCATTCTTTAGCAAGATGTTATCTCTCTAAAACAAAGAACAATGAAAGATTATTTAAAATATGCTCTAGCAGCAATCGATCTTAAACACAATCTATTCGATTTAACCTGTAGGAATGGAGAGTGGCTGCAAATACATGATGGCAATCTTTTTCATTTTATGCTTTCTTTGTTCCATCTACTTTTTTGCAGTCTGGTCTATTTCACAGTCTCTGATTTCTCGTTTACTTCCATGACATTTTTTTAAAAATAACTAACTTTGCTATGATCCTTTTTTCTTTTAAAGAACGTCTTGGTGTTTGCATTGCAGTTTTTCGATGTGAAAGTTTGGCTTGATTTTCTTTTTTGTTTACGATGGTTCCATGCTTGTCACAGTTACATAACCAAAATTCAGCTCAAATAATATTTAAGTTTGCCATGCAGTCTGACGCTTATTCAGAGCTACCCTCTCCTAGGTGTCAAGGATAGCACAACATGAGGCCAAAGCTGGTCCACTATCTACCATGCACAAGTCAGGTTTGCGATGGAACACTTCCCACTTCACTGGAAGGGTTACTGCTCCATCGACACCAGCTTGACGCAGCCCGCTTGATTGGCACAGCATCCACAAATATCCACTCCTTCCACCACCAATTCTCAGTAGATGCAATGCAGACAGCACCTTTTTAAACCTATGACCACTTCCCATCTAGAAGGACAAGGGCAGCAGTTACATGGAAATATCAACCCCTGCAAGTTCCCATCTAAGCCATTCGCCATCCTGACCTTATGAATGTACGGCCGGTCATTCAGTGTCACTGGATTAAAATCCCAAAATTGCCTCCCTAAAATCATTGTGGATCTACCTACAGCAGGTGGGTTGCAAAGGTTCAAGAGGGCAGTTCACCACCACCTTTTCAAACGCAGCTTGGGATGGGCCGGCCAGCGATACCCATGTCCCGTAAGTGAACAAAAAACATTCTCTGAAGCGGAGCCTTTCACCCCATTGTGCGTTACCCCACTTAATGTTTCTTACCAATGGAAGTGCTTGATATCTTCCCCCACCCCGCCACTCCTCTTGCTTCCAAAAGTAGTTGTCTTTCCCTCCATGACTTGGAGTAAGCGGGAGTCAGTTGAGTGTCCAGAACAGACTTCATTCAGATGGTTTAGATGCAAGAGCTTTCGGACCCTGGAGCAGCCTTATAGTGATATCATAGAGCTTCTTCGCAAAGGGCATAAATAACGTGGGGCAGGGGAAAGGGGTGGAGTTAAATGTGTGAAGAGAGAAGCAGATGTTGATACATTAAGAGAATTAACAAAACCTGGTCTATTCAAACTTCCCCACAGTTGTACACTGTAAACCTGCAATAAATAAGTTCTTTATGTTGCTTTTTCCTTGACCATTATACATTGAGCCCAAATTCTAAAGTGACCCTAAATTACAGGACAAAAGAGACCCTATGCTATACAAAGAGTAGGAATTTGGGTGTATACTCAGTCCTGACTAGGTCTGCAACTTCACCTA
This sequence comes from Rhincodon typus, assembly GCF_021869965.1. Lineage (NCBI taxonomy): Eukaryota > Metazoa > Chordata > Chondrichthyes > Orectolobiformes > Rhincodontidae > Rhincodon > Rhincodon typus. The sequence goes on from NC_063335.1 coordinate 117,460,644, forward strand.
GTTTATGCACTGTTTTTTTTCACTGGAAAGTACCTCTTTAGAAGGCAGTTGTACTTGATCACCCATCCTGTGCCTTTATCCATATCTCCAAGGTTCTCCTCTTCTAGTACCTTTTGGGAGCAGCACCATATCTCAATGGTTAGCACTGCTTCTTCACAGCACCAGGGATCTAGCTTTGATTCCAGCCTTGTATGACTGTCTGTGTGGAGTTTGCATATTCTCCCCATGTCTGTAGGTTTGTGTCAGGCCCTTTGGATTCCTCCCAGTGTCCCAGGGGTGTGCAGGCTAGGTGGATTAGCTGTGGTAAATACAGTGTTACGGGGATTGGGTAGGAGGCTGGGTTTGGGTCGGTGCAGACTCCTTTTGCACTGTCGTGATTCTGTGATACCTGTTCAGCTTTGGTCTTTTGTCAGTGATTTTAAAGCAGTGATGCCAGTTAATCCTTCAACTCAGGAGAAGGAATAATGTTCTTTACTGAATCAAAAAACTCTATTAGGCCACTTCTGATCTTCTCTGTTCCAAGGAGAGCAATTCTGAACTTCATTCATAATTGAGCACCCTCATTTCTGGAAACATCCTGTTAAGCCTCTTCTGTAACCTCTCAAAGACCTTTTTTAAAAAAAAGATAAATTATAGGACCCAGAATATCCTGCACAGTTTCACGAGGCTGATTTAAATTCTATCACAATCTCCTCTTTTTTTTAATGTTCTGTGCTTTTTTAATCACCCTGCTGTGAGCAGTTTTGGTCCTCCTATTTATGTAAAGATTTGATTGGAGGCAGCTCAGAAAAGACTCACAAGGATGATCCTGAGAATGGAGAGAGAGTGTCTTATGAACAAAGAGTAAACAGGTTGGGATCTATTCTTTGGAATTTAGATGAATGATAGGCAATGGATTCTTAAGGACTTGACAGGGTAAAGGCTGAAAGGATATTTCTACTCATGGGAGAGTCTAGGACCAGAGGGCATAATCTCAGAATAAAAGGATCCAATTTAAGTCTATGTGAGGATTTTTTTTCTGAGGGTTGAGTGTCTTTGGAACTGCTTGCCACAGAGATGTGGGGGCAGAGTCCTTGTGTATATTTCAAGCTGAGATAGATTCTTGAACAGTCAGGGAATCGAGGGTTGTGGGAAAAGGGCAGGAAAGTGAATGTAAGGAATGTCTGATCAACCATAATCTCGTTAGATGGCAGTGCAGATTTGATGGGCTGAATGAGTTGCTTCTGCTCCTACGTCTTATGGTGAGTGTCCAGATGATTAATATTTAATTCTTCCTGAAGTCTTAACAGTCCTACTACATCCTGTTCACCGAACACCGCTGTGCTTGCTGATGTGTGGTTAAGCAATGCCTCAAATTTTAAAATACTCATTGTTCTCTGAGCCTGCAGGGCCTCGCTCCCTACCCTTCTCTGTAACATCTCCCAGCCAGCATCTCTGTACTCGTCAAATTCTGGCTTTTGAGTGTCTTTGGTTCTCATTACTCCATCACTGACAGATATTCTTTCCTTCAGCTGTCCTGGAACTCCCTGCTTGGTCCTTGTTGCATATTAAACCCTTTCTCCTTCAAGGCACAGCTTAACATCCATCTCTATGACATAGCTAATATCTATCCCTGGCTGGTTGTCAAATGTTGTTTGCTCCTGTGAACGGCCTTGGGACCATGCGTTCACTGTCTTGTATCATATGATATTTCTGCATTCGTCCATTTGGGAACTAACCTATTCTACAGGTTCAGTTATCTCTCTCCAGCTCCATTCATTCCCATTACTAGCCAGCTATTTCTCCAGTTCCCTCATGATCATGAAAGAGTTAATCAAGAAATTATTAAGTGGTTTTGCTGGGAGTCTGTTCCACATATCTACTGCTCTGTGGGAAAAATATTTTTTTCTAATCTTTAGTCTTGCCTGAGGCTGCCTAATTTTATATTCGTCCTCTAGTTCTGCACTCGCAGTCCAAATTAAATAACCTGCTTACATCTACATTATCTGTGCCTCTCAGCATTTAAAAGACCTAGATCAACTGTCCCCTCCCCCTCCAGCCACTGCTTCTCCAATGGGAAGAAAAAGTTTAGCTCTGAGTCAATTCTTAATAAAGTGGAACCTCCATCTTAGAATATTTTTAACGCATTTAGCTCTAAATCTACTTCAGTTGGAGGGGTGGGCATTTAATGTAGAATTATAGACCTTAGTACAGATGTTTTGAATCAAACAGCAAGTATATAACTTAACTCTGAAGGTATTGCATATTGACAGTAAAATACCTTTCTGAAATTGAAGAATGTCCTACTTCTGGGTAGTGATGTTAAAATTCTGCTCCTTCTTTACAAATTCCTCCTTGACCTTCCTCCTCCTTATCTCTGTAACATTCCAACCCCACAACCCTCCGATCTCTCTGCTCGTTTAGTTTTGATCCCTTGAGTGTCTTTGACATTCTTCGCTGCACTATTGGTGATCCTGTCTTCGGTTGCCAAGGTCACAAGCTCTGGAATTCCCATCCTCTGTGTCTCTACCTCGACCTCTTCCTTTAGATCACTTGAGACTTTTAACTTTGACCAGTCTTTTGCCCTAATAGTGCGGTCTTATTGTATGATCTTAATCTGTAACACCCCTTTGAAGAACCTTGAAATGCTTACTATGTTCAAGAGGCTATATAAATAATGTGAAAATTAGGCATGATGGTAATGTCATTTGATTTGTAATCTAGGCACCCAGGCTAATGCCATGGATTCAAATCACACCACAACAGCTGGTGAATTTAAACTTAGTTAATAAGCAGTTATCAAACCAGTCTTCATTGTGATCATGTGAGCTAGCTTTGGTTAATATTTTTTTAAAGTATCTGGTTCACTGATATCCTTTTAGGGAAGTAAATCTGCCATCCTTACCGGTCTGGCCTACGCATGACTCCAGACCCAAAGCGGTGTGCTTGACTCTTAACTACCTTCTGAAGTAATCAAGCAACCACTCAGTTCAAGGTAACTCAGGATGGTCAACAAATGTTGGTCTTTCCAATGACCTCCACATCCCAGGAAAGAATAAAGATGCAAGTCTGTTTGAACTTAATAAATTTTGAGGTTTCACAAAATGACTTCTGTGATTTAGTTAACCTTGACAATTTTAGTTTAAATTGAATGCTTTCAGAGGTCAACAAGGTTTGTAAGAGTTCCTTGATCCCTTAATCTGTCACATGTGGTGTTGATGTCAAGGGATGGTTACTCACCTCATCTCTGTCCACCCCTTTTGTTGATGTTTTAACAAAAGTTGTACTGAGGTCAGGAGCTGAATGTCCTGAGCAGAACCTAAACTGACTGTCAGAGAGCAGGTTTCTGCTATGCATCAACACTTTATTGAGGCAGTAATTTGCTCAGTTCAATTCATCCAGCTTTGTGTATTGGAAAAACAGGCAATTTTCCATGTTGCCACATTGTAGCTGTATGGAACAGTTAGGGAAGCAGCATGTTCTGCAGGCCAGGTCCTCAGTACTAATGCTCAAATATTGACCTGACCTGTAACTTTTGCAGTATCCAGTTCCATCACCCATTTCTTGATACTACATTGAGTGTACTGAATGAGGCTGAAGTCCGCTTCCTGTGATGCTTGGAACCCCCAGAGGAAGCCGAAATGGATCATCCATTTGGCTCTTCTAACTGAAGAGAGCTGCAGACCCCCTCAGCCTTATCTGTGAAGAGAGCTGCA